>NC_030852.1:23058545-23084917 GCF_000208745.1 Theobroma cacao
GGACCTTCATTTGGACTCGAATCGGTAAAAGCTGTAGGTTTCCAGCTTCCGATGCATTTTGGATAGATATGGGCCCACGTGTCACTGTAAAAGAAATTTTATGCTTTGGTTATTTGCTTTATAGTATATATGAATATAATTATCTTTTACGCTATAAGAATTATGTACCGATAGTTTTATGAAAATTATTTTACAAGAAAATAGTTTATTTTATTGAATATTTTTATCATATTCAAATGGTCAAATTTTCACTTCAAATGAACGTTTTAGATACTTAATTTTTTTTTTCTCATTAAGTATATATTTTCGGCTTACCTACTACATTTTTAGCAAGTTTCGAGGTTTTCGACAAAAATGACGAAAATGCCCCTGTGAGCCAAAAAAAAATGTTATGTTATGATTTGGAAATGATTTGTAATCTTTCTTATTTTGATTATTTGATAACTATTGCTCACCGGGGAAGTGCGAAAGCTGATACGAGAGCCTTGCAAGGTTTCGATCAACATTCGGGGTGAAGAATGTTTGTCGAGGCTTCGCGGCGGTTGTCATGGGCTCGATGGGGAGTTCCGGGTCGTGACATTAAGCTATTAATATAACTTATTATATTAACTTATTTTTATCTCAAGTTATTAATATATTATACTATATATAATGTATCTATTAATATACAATATATAGTCCATACTATAGAGTACTATAGACTATAGTAACTTATTTTTTTATAAATTATTAATAAACTATATTAATATAGTATAACTTATATTAGTATAGTAAGTTATATTAAATTATTAATATTAGTGTACTATAGTAAATAACTAATATTAATAATTTAATATGGTAACTTATTAATACTCTATATGTACTCTATAACAAGTATAATGCGCCAAAAATTACATATTAATAATATACTATATTAGTATTTAGTAAAATTATAAGTAATAATGTAATATATGGTAACATAAAGTACATTGTTAATATATTATTAAATAAATTAACAAAGAAAAAAAAGTTAAACAAATTTGGTTAAATCGGTTAAAATCGATTTAACCAACTAAATTCAGTTAAAGTTGTTTAATCGGTTCGGTTTAATTCGATTAATTTATTTAGGAAAGTCGGTTACTGGTATTCCTTAATCGACTGCTGACCCTTACGGGGCAAGCAATGGCTTGCATTCGTTGTACCAATCCTAGCACAAGACCTTGCTAGTTTTTAATAAAAAACTGACAATAATTTTTTTTGAAAATGAACTTTGATTCATTTCTTAGAATAGAACCTTTTTACATACAAAAGAAACAGTATTCCACTTAGAGATTGTAGATAATATACCATCGTCATTGATTAGCTTACAAAAAATAGCCAAAGTCAATATACCTTGTGTATCTATACAAAACACACAGAAATTAAAACTCCCTATTCACAAAATCATTGCTATAATAGAGAACATCAAACAAACACATCTAAGTGAGCCAAACTAGTTATCCAGTAGAGACCCTTTGAAGATGCAGAACAAGTAAGAAAAGCAAACCAAACCTCCTGGGTAGGAATGGTAATTGGTACCCTATTACAAGGTACCCACGAATACTCGACTTGATTATATAGGGTTAGGGTACCTTATAATAGGATTCAAGTAGGGTTCAGGTAGTAATTTCACTACCCGTATCGAGTTTGGGTAGGATTCGGGTGCCACCCCTTGGGTACCGATACCCGAACTCAATTATTTTTTTTAATTTTATGTAATTAAAGATAAACCTATACTGTTAATTAAATTAATTCATGAAACTATGATTATTAATTAACTTGTAATATCTCTTAATATATATACTTTATATATTGTGTTAATTTATAAAAAAATATAATCACTATTGTATATATCCTTTTAGTATATATACTTTAAACATATAAACATATTTACTTTCTATTTTGTATTAACATTACAAAAATTATACCCTATAAAATTATTAATTATAATATATATCCCTTTGTTTATATAAACTTATAAAATATATACTTGAAAAGAAGTTATGAGTTTAGAATAGTTTTGGAACCTAACTTTTTTTTTTAATTTCATGCAATTGATAATAAAATTATATAGTTAATTACACTTGTAATGCTATTTAATTTGTTGTTTGGATATTTGGTTTTAGTTATTTAAGTTGATATTTAAGATATTTATATTTTATTATTTAAATTTAAAATTTATCATTTGTGTGCTTTTGTAAATTTAATTATTAGTGAATTATATGGAATATGGATGGAAATATTATTGTATATAAATACAGGTACGAATTCGGGTTGAGGTAATTAGCTATCCATGAAGAGAATTTTAATAATTTTTTTACATAATTGGGTTTTTAAACAGGTTTTGGGTAAGTATCAAGTAATAAGTATGTATTACAATTCGGATTGGGGTGGTAAATTTCAAAAATATTCTGGTAATTATGGGATTCGAGTATCCTATTTACTAATCGGGTTCGAGTTCGAATACCTCAAAATTAACGGGTACCTTACCCATTAACATCCCTACTCCTATGTTGTTTTGCCCTCTTACAACTCCATGCACACTTCGCTGCTTACGATTGGTAGATGCACAACCAAGTCCAAAATACCCTATCAGCATGGCACCCCATAATGGGAAAGAACCAAACCCCTTCAAGTAATGGAAGACATAGGTAGTGTGAATGAGATTTTCCATCGAGAAAACAAAACCTTGCTGCCAATACTTCAGGACGCAAACAGAAAAATACCAACAAGGTTTTCCCCACAGACCCACATCAAAATCCAAGGAATCAAAGGTAATATATATCAATTCATTTGTTTTATCCACTCCCATTTTAGTGAGATTATCTACCCATTCATTACCTGATTTTCAAATATGCCTTATCTACCATCCTGTTACCTTTTCTTCGAAAGCTTTAATATGTAAAATCAACTACCTCACTTTCCAAGAAAATGAATTTGGCTTCTCCGTTCAAGTAATGGTATTTTTCGAGACACTCTTAATAATAATACCACCCATAGAAACCCAAGATAATGCTGCAAATATCACCATAGCCTCTCGTATTGCAAGAAACTTCACCAAATGTGCATCTCACCATGGATATTCTTCTGTTATATTTTTTAGGAGACAATCTACACATCTTTTCTAAGACCATTAATAAACAATGAAATCAATATGAAATAAGAATGTTTTGTTACATTAGATATTGAAAATGGTATTCTATCATTTTCCACATTGTAATACCATAAAGTAAGCTTGATAACAATTAAAGTACCTTTGACAGAAACTATATTACAAAGCTTGATAACAATTAAAGTACCTTTGACAGAAACTATATTACATGTCAAGAAATGTTTTCTTGGAGAAAATAAGGAGAATATTTTGTTCAACATATTTTCGACTTGTGAGTCCAAATATGTTGTTGCAACTACTTGTACTTGTCAAACTGTTTGGCTTAAAAGGTTGTTGAAGAAACAACAATTGTCATAAAAGGAAGCTATGAAGATTTACACTGACAACAAATTTGCACAAGCACTTTGAAAAGATTCATAAAAAAGTATAAAACTGGTCTTGTAGGTCAGATCTTAGTTAAGAAAGAAAGCTCATCTATTACCAGTAAAAGAGACTCAGCAAAGAAAATGAAAAAGGCTCACTTATATTAATTCGTGAAGGGGAATATATAAGCTTACAATATAAAAGCAACAAAAAAACTATTAAAACAAAGAAAAAGCAGCATAATAGAAAGTGCAGCACCATTAAGGTTGTTTGCTATCTTTTCTTACAATTGTGCAAAGGCTAACATTTTGCCTGAATGAAAACAAAATAGCAAAAAAAGTTAAAATAAACAAAAGGTCTTTTAAATGACTATGTGAACAACAGATAAAGTCTTCTTCTTCATTCCAAATTTGATATCTTTGTGCCAAGTGGAGTATTGAACTAGAGATTAAACTTCAACACACTTCCATAAGATTTGCAGTCAATACTCTTAATTTAGACCTCAGCTATTCAAATCTGTCTTTGCTTAAGCCTTTAGTCATTATGCCAGCAACTTGTTCATGAGTATTGCAGTAATTAGCTGAGCTTTCTCCACTCTTTATTGCCTCCCTGATTGCATGAAACTTGACCCTTATATATTTTGTTCTACCATGTTAAACGGGGTTCTTAGCAATTGCTATGGCTAATTTCAAAGAGGTTCCAACAATTTGCTCAAACTTTAGATCAGACAATACTTTTCTAAGCCACAGGGCATGGCTTGTAGTTGAAGCTATTGCAACATACTCGACTTTAGTCGATGATTAAGCAACTATATATTGTTTTTTGAATTCCACGTAAACATGGTATTGCCAAATGAAAAGTAGAAGCCACTAATGCTGCATGAGTCATTAAGACTCCTAGCCCAAGCACTATCAAAATATCTAGCTAATTCCATTCTTTCATGCTTGCTAAACTTAAGACCATATTCCAGTGCTCCGTTTACATTCCTTAGAATACGTTTAGCAGCAACCAAATGAAGTGATGAAGGAGATTGCATAAAGCATGATTACAAGCTTATAGCAAACATAATGTTAGACAAATATAAAAGACATCCAATCAATTTTCTATAATTGATTGCATTAGTATTGGCTCCTCTATTTTCCTTGCACGGTTTGTAACCAATGGTGAAAATAGTTGGAGTAGATTTGCAATTTTCCATATTGAAAAATATGCAATCTGTTTTCTACTATACTTGTAACCTGAAGAAATATGACATTTCTCCCAAATCATTCATTTCAAACTCAGTTTGCATCAAACTCTTAATTTCATTCATGAGTTCACCATCGGGGTCTAGTAATGAGAATATCGTCAACATACAAAGACACAATAGGCTGCATTGCATTTTCAGAGCTTTTCACATATAAGGTTGGCTTATTCTCACTTCTGTTGAACCCATTTCTAACCAGATATCCATTGATTTTCTCACACCAAGCTCAAGGAGATTACTTAAGGTCATAAAGAGCCTTAAGCAATTTGCACACTTTGTTTTCATTACTATTCTCTTAGAAACCTTCTAGTTGCTCAACAAAAATGTCCTCCTTTATCACACCATGAAGAACTGCTAATTTGACATTGGAATGCCAAACTCTCCATCTTTTCTTGGCAACTAAAGCAACAAGCAATCTTATGGTGTCATGAGGAGCAACAAGGGCAAAGGTTTCAAAAAATCAACACCTTGAACTTGAATAAAATCTTTTACTACTAACCTAGCTTTCAATTTGTTTACTGACTTGTCACCATTCAACTTCATTCTAAAAATCCACTTGACACTTGTGACTTTCTGATTTTTTGGCCTTTTGACAAGAACCCAAGTTTGATTCTTTTTAGTCATTTACATTTTTTCTTCCATGGCTTTCTTCCCCCTGTCATTTGATGCAACCTCATCATAGTTGTTTGGCTCTACGATTGCAACATTACAGTGCTCATATATTTCTTGAAAAGATCGTGTTCCACGAACAACCACATCATTAATACTTTCATCACTATTTTGATTTACATCTTCCCCAGGCAGATTGTAACTTGTAATCACATCATTATTTTTAGTATTTTCCACTTCAAGCTTGTCTCAATTCCAACACATATTCTCATCAAACTTCACATCTCACTGGTCAAAACTTTCTTGTTTGTGATGCTATAGAGGCGATATCCCTTAAAGGTATCACTATATCCGAGATAAATTAATACTTGTAATTTCGAATCAAGCTTGGTTCTTCTTAACTTAAGGAATTTGTGCATAGGCAATGCACCCAAACACTCTCCAATGAGCAACGATGGCTTGGATTTAACTAGGCCTTATATGGATTCTTGTCTTTAAGAGCCTTGGTTGGCTAAATATTCAACAAATTATTTGCTGCATTTGCAACCTCTGGCCAAAAGACTTTAGGCAATTTTTGCTCAAATAGAAGACATCTTGTCATTTCTAAGAAAGTCTGATTTTTCCTCTCGTATATGCCTTTTTGCTAGAGACTATAAGGGATCGTTAGTTAATGCCTTATCCCTTTAAGCGACAGAAATTTCTTGAACTTAATAGAGATATTCTGAGCCATTATCGATCCTAAGTGCCTTAATATTTTTTTCAGTTTGATTTTCAACCAAAGTCACGAACTTAAGAAAACAACTAAAATCTTCAGACTTACTTTCAAGAAGTATATCTAACAAAATTTACTATAGTCATTTATGAAGGTCGCATAGAACTTGTTGCCATTTAATGAAGTTATCTTGATAAGCCTTCCTACATTAGAGTTGACTAATAGTAGTCGATTAGTGGCCCTTGAATTGCTATTCTTTGGAAAGGGAGTTCTATTTTGTTTTCCATGATTAGTGGCCTTTGAACTGCACAAGTGTTCATTCCCAAGCAACATAGGTAAATCAATAACATAATTCATAACTCCCATTCTCTTTAGTGAAGGATAGTTGACATGGCCAAGCCTACGGTGCCACAACTTAGCATCATTAAAGACATATGAGTAAGCTTGATGCTTAACTTCCATCAAACTTTATGGGAAACATTTGTTTCTCATCCCAACAATGAATAACTCATTTTCAAATGAATTAAAGACAGAGCAGGCCTTGTCTTTAAATAATAAAATAAATCCTTTTTAGTTAACTGACCTACACTCAATAAATTTTGTTTAACATCTAGGACAAAATGAACCTTGGGAATAGACTTAATACCTGTAGTCATTTTAACGCCTATTTTTCCCTTTCCATAAATATGGAGCATATACCCTATGAAACCCTACCCTAATGTGGGATTTTTAAAATTAAAAATCCTTAGATGAGCAAGTTAAATTATGTTTTGAAAACTTAAAATTTAGTTTTATGAATGAGAAATTTCATGGTCTAATGTTTCAAGATGACTTTTGTGTTTGGAATGTTCAAAAGTAAGTTTTAATCTTAGAAAAATTTATGTTTTGGTGCATTAAGATCATTTACAGAGTTTGGTGTTAAAAGGAGTTCAATTGAACATATTTCTGAGGTTTATTTTTACTTTCTGGACCTAATCTATCGATACATGTTCTTCATCTATCGATATGTACAGCCTATAAAGGTTTTATCAAATCTGTTTTGAAAGAACATCTTTGGATAAATGAGCAGATCTATCCATAAATAGCCAAATCTATCTATAGATGGCAATTAGAAAGCTTCCAAAAAGGATTCTAAAGTTTATCTATCGATAGATAACCTTGATCTATCAATAGATGACATCGTTTTCACAAAAATAAAAGGGGTAAAAGCATATTTTCACTTCCCAAACTATAAATATGACACAATAATCGAGGATTTCTCAACCCTCAGCCATTTTTTTAAAGGTAGAACCTCTCTAAAACCCTTTGAATCCATTTTTAATGAAAAATCATTGATTTTGATGATTCTGATCGTAGTTTTGAAGTTTAAAGCTAAAAATGACATTTTTATGTTATAAAACCTTCAAAGCTCACACTTTTAACACTGAAAATTTATTATTTTTGCCCAAACATTTCTATTGAGGATTAAAGCTAAGGTTTTTATGATTTCCTTCAACATCTATCTAAGGTTAGTTTTGTCACGACCCGAAACTCCCCATCGAGTCCGTGACAACCGCCGCGAGGCCTCGACAAACATTCTTCACCCCGAATGCCGATCGAAACCCCGCAAGACTTAGCATCAACTTTCGCATCTTCCCGGTGAGCAACAATTATTAAATCTCGCATTTAAAAAAATCATAAGTCATTTTCAAATAAGAACAATAAAATATTATTTTCTAGCTCATAGGGGCATTTTCATAATTTTTCGTCAAAAAACTCAAAACTTGCTAAAAATGTAGTAGGTAAGCAGAAAATATATATTTAATGATTTAAAAACAAAATAAGTATCTAAAACGTTCATTTGAAAGAAAATTGTTAACAACTAGTACTATTCAAAAATAATCAATAAAATATTTTATTTTCTCATAAAATAAATTTTTATAGAAATATTCGTAAATAGTTTTTCGCACATGAAAGTAAAGTAAATATTGTATGAATAGAAATACAGATAACCAAAATATAAGTTTTGATCTGCAATGACACGTGGGCCCTAATTGACCAAGAGGATGTAAGACTGTGAACTCTTACTTTCTATAATGCAGTTCCGAGCTTAGTTCTCGTCCTACTCGATTATCTACAAACTATCTTGAGCCTGAAAAATGTATAGGAAGAAGGGGTGAGATTTTATAATCCCAGTGAGTAAACAGATACCATCTAAAGTATCTAAAGCCGAGTAAATGGAGACAATTAAAATAAGTCATCATACTGTAATTTCATTACCTTTCAGTTCATTTCAACCAAATAAAATCAATCCATATAAATCGAGTAATCAACTTGGCTTATGAATTTCTTAAAACTTTGGCTCGTGCCAAAACTCATACTCGGTGATACCTTGCGCAGGGCATCTAACCGAGTCCGCCAAGGCTGTTAAAATTTTGTATACACTTAAAATATATTTTTAGTTTGAGAAAAATACAGCCGTTCCTTGGCGTTGGCTGAGTTCCCCTTCACGTGGTGGTTTGGCGTGAAGTGAACCCTAAGCTTTACCCCAGGAGATACCCTACGCGCCTCTCCGTTCGAGGTAATAATATAATGGAGTTTACCGTGCCCCTCTAATAGGCTGGTCCACGGAACCCCCTCTGCAGTAAATAATTAATATATAATCCACCAATCAATAAAATTCATTCTAGCATGACATGGCAATTTATCGCAACCTAGCCTCTCAAGGCTGAATACACAGTATAAATAATTATAACACCAAAATCAGTTTAGCCATTCATGCTCATTTATTGTCATAAGCCATTCAATTCAAAACCATAAATTTGCAACACAAACTAGCAGTCTCCAATTACTCTATTTTCAAAACCAATATTCGATTTTCCAGAAAATTTATAAAATCATTTTATAAAATCACAATTTCTCTTAAAACATAGCAATTTACCATTTAAACCCATTTTTCATAAAATCACACAGTTGTATAAAACTACTCTAGATAATTAAGACGATAATAAGTTTACTCACAGTTTTAGGAGTAGAAATACTCCTATCTTCCGCCCTCGGGTGCAGTCTCTTACCCGAAACAATTGACTCACCACCTATCCATAATCCATGACACAAAATTCAATAAATTGTGTCAATTTATCATAAATTATTTCAGGCTCTTATCCATGCGTATGCACTAGATAGGATTTGAAATGTCTAGACAATCGCTTAATTGCGGTGTCCGACCTAACTCGCCTATACACGGTGTAAATTCCTAAAATCCCCAATTCGACTCCAATTCCATCCATTTCAATTTCAATTATCCAATTATATCCACAATACCTCAATGACTGTGAATTTGGTCCAATTTATCAGTCCGGACTATAAATTACGCTTTTACCCCTAGTGGGTAAAAATTTCAATTTATTGCACCGAAAATTCCCATTTAATTTCCAACCTCATAATTCATCATTTTTCCACCCAATTCTCTTAAAATAAAGTCAACCTCATCCTCACATACCATTGGCTAGATTCGGCCTAGGGAAATTCATGGAGAAGATAAATATTTTTCTTGTTGTTTTACTCATAAACATGCTAAACTAACACTAAACACTAACATAGCTCAAAATCAAATTTATCTAACAACTTTCTCTCTCTAAACCCATATGACCAGAATTCAAATCATCCTCAAATCACATGATTCAACCATGAAAAATGATGGAAAATGCATGGGAAAGGTAAAGCACAAGACAAATTTAAGAAATGTTACCTTTTTTCACTTGATTTTTGAATTTCCACCTATTTTCCCTTTAAATTTCTTAGCTAGGGTTTTATTTTCTCCTTTCTCTCTCTTGTTTCTTGCTTGGCCGAATGTTGAAGAAGAAGAATGGGTGGGCTGATTTTTTTATGCCTTTTTTATTGTTTAATGAAATAATATTATTTTATTCATATTTTAAATATTTTATTAATTCATTTTTTTTTTTAAGCCATCCATTTGTCCTACTTTTTCCACCATGCATTCCCTTTGACTTATCCAAGTCTTAAGTGAAATTTCCAGATTTTTCCAAAGTTTTGGTGGAGCAAATTTTTCAAAATTACACTTTTGCCCTTGAACTTTTCAAAAATTACATTTTTGCCTTAAAAATTGAAAATTTGCCATAATGCATAATTTTCACTCCTCATACTCATGTCACACTCCAAATAATTAAATTTGATCAAAATCCTTTCAAAAATTAAATTTTTGATTTCGGATGGCAAAATTACCATTTTACCCTTTTTCTCCAAATTATACCGAAATTAAAATTTTTCACTTCTAAACTTCAAATCTTACTCCAATAAGTCAAATGGGGCCAAAAATCTTTTCTAAAAATTCTCATTTTGTCCCCAAGTGGTAAATGACCATTTTGCCCCTAGATAGCGAAAATTCCAATTTGACTCCAAATTGATCCTCGAACTCCGAATCACCATATTAAACCATTCTGGGACTTTAAAATTCTTAATTTCATTATAAATTTTCTATTTGATCTAGTTCGAGGTTTAACTCAACTTTGTTGTACCTCTAAGTACAATACCGACTTTTGTAAAATTTTTTTTCGGGACTCTTTTAGCATGCAAACATGCTATCCATCACATGTATGTCATGACAAATATTTTTATAGAGTCAGGCTTGTCATCTTCTCTCCCACTTGGATCAACCATATGATCCTTTTTCATGACTGATTTCGACATCCGGCTAAATATTAATATTTTAAAAATTTTATCTTGTCTCCTTGGTACTTGAAATACCTTATTATGCCTCACTTGACTTCCGAATCGCCTTTTATCTCACAAATTCTCCTCCGATAAAATTATTATTATTTTATTGTTATTTTCTCACTTGCGAAATATTTTATCCTAAACTACTCCTTTCGTCTCTTATCACTTTTAAACATTTTAATTGACCTCAATTTGCATTCGCTCAACTTTATTTATCACCATATCAAAGTATGGGATATTTCAAGTTTAGAGTATTTATGCATTTCTAACTTAGTTTAGAGAAAAAGTGGCTATAATCAAAAGCGAATAGATTTTGAAAGTTACTAGATTAATTATTCCAAGATTATTAGTTTAGAAATTGATTGTTACGAATATTCTGTGATAAGAATGCATGAAAACACACCGAATTACATGGAATCGGAGTTGTAATCGAGTTTCCTATAAGGTGAGTGGATACAGCACTTTTAAAACTAATTTGATATGTAAAGTTGAAGCATGATTTGAAATTTATTAGTGAATATGATTTTCTACAAATATTTATGAACTAAAAATTTATTTATGGATGAGGAAAATATTTTAAAATTTGTTTTCAACCTACTATGCATGTAAATATGATATTATATATTAGTTTTCAACAAGGGGAGACAAGCACCTTATGTTTGAATCCACTCAATTACTCCGGTCTTCAAAACTAGTGTGGGTACGAGATATTATTTATGATTAATGCATAAATGTCTGAGGTGTATGCTAGATATGTTGAGGCATGAAATGTGTGATAACTTGTATGATGATTTTCATCTAAGATATTATGTTTATGTGTATGATGTGTTTTCCATATACTACATGAGATGTTTGAGGAAGCACAATGAAAGCTATGAGATTATGTATATAATGCATGTTTTACATACAATATGATGAAAAAGTAGGCATGAGGAAATGCCATGAGATGTATATATGGTGTAAAATTTCATATACTTTATGAGATGAGTAAGCATGTATGCAATGGACATTCCACATACTAAATGCTATGAGTACAAAAGCTTAATGAGTGCAATTGATTCCACTCACATAGGGTGTAGTGACAACTTCACTCCTATAATGTATCTTAAACGCCTAAGGTGCAATAGGGCTATACATTACAGGCCCAAAATTAATGGGGGAAGTATCATCGCAATGTGAGTTTAATGTTAATGGAATGATTATGATTGTTATCTTTATGATATGTTGCATGTTAAGTTCATCTTGAATAATCTTATTGAGTTATACTCGATGTTAACATGAAAATGTGTTTAAAGAAATGAAATGAGCCGTAGAGATAGTCCTAATAGGTAAGGGGACTTAAGGAATTGCAAAAATACAAAATTTTGCTCGAAAAATAGAATTTCAAAGGCTATCTATCGATAGATAGTAGATAGAATGTAATAGAAAGCATTTTGTTTCAAATCTATCAATAGATGAGTTCCAGAATTGAATGTATTGACTTGTTTTTAAGCTTTTCAAAGGTAAAAAGGTTTTCTAGTGGTTATTCACACTTGTTTACATCATATATTCTATTTCAAACGTGTTTAAACACCACCTTTCATAAGATTAAGATTAAATTGATTATAAATGGCATGAAATTATAAGTGTATGTTTACGAAACACTCTTATCCCCTAACTTGTCCCTTTCCCGTATCCACTCGTTGAGTCTTTGTGACTCATATGTTATTTTTCCTATTTATTTTATTGCAGATTAGTGATAGCATTTTGATAGTAGCCAATGTCGTGAATACCAGTGTTCGGTCTTCATTCTTTGGTAGGTGTCCAGCATCCATTTGATGCTTAGAAGGTTGGTCACTTTTTGCTAACAAGTTAGTCATATGTTATATTTATGGATTACGAACATGTTAAGTTAATGTAGCCTATGTTTGGCATTTTACATGGATAACATCATGTATGATATTATGATGATGGCTCGAGAACCTACATGAACACCTGAGGGTGTTGTTGATGATAATGATATTGCGCACTAAGACAATGGCAATTGTTGATATATATATATATATCAAATGCTTTAGCTTATGCAATTAAGTTGAGAAGTTCCTTAATTGTATAATGGGTATTATGAATGCATGCATGATGATTTTGTATGTAAATGGATGTTATAAGATGTTTCCGCATTTAATGATGAATGTTTAATGATGTTATGGTAAGAATCTTGCTTAGGCCTAACAAATTATGCTCGTTTGGGTCCATGCGCCGGTCATAATCCTTCTAGGAAATAGGATGTGACATCACCATTCCCTACCTGCACAATTGATTTATAGTTTTTATTTAGTGCCAAAAATAAGATTCATCACTAATCACGTGATTGGAACAAGCACTATCAATAAGCCATGTTTCTTTTTTGCAAAGTTTTTTGGATTCCTTGCCATGAAAAGAAAATTTTCTGCTTCATCTTTTTGCTTTGCTATAACAGCATTGTCTCTAGCTTTTGTGCCTTTGTTCTCACACACCTTTTCAACATGACCTTGTTGATTATAGTTATGACAGTTCACATTGGATCTGAACTAGCAAAAGTTTTCTATGTGGTTTCTTTGTTTACAGTAACTACAAGGAGGAAATTTCCCTTTCTCCTTACCTTGATTCTTGTCACCATTTTCTTTTCTTTGTCCTTCTTTTCACCATCAATTTTTTCGTAGTTGTCACTATTTCTTCAATCCTTGACTCAAGCCACTAGTGCCTCTTCTATATGGTTATCTTGCCTTAAAGCTCTTATGTGTTCTTAAGCTTGTAAGGCATTATCTAGCTCAAGTAAGGACAGTGTCGATATGTTTTTGGAGTCCTCTAAAGAAAAAAAATTTTATTCAAATTTCTCTGGCAAGCTCATAAGGACTTTGTTAATGATTCTTTTCTTTAACAAGTTTTCACCAAGAAGACTCAACAAGTTCACAAACTGCAAGACCTGATTTGAAAAGTCTTTAATGGTTTCCTCATTTTTCATTTTCAAAGCCTCGAAACATCCCAAAAGATTCAATGCCCGAATCTGTCTGGTCCTATCAGTACCATGGAACTCTTCTTTTAGCTTGTCCTATGCCTCCTTAAGAGTTTCACAAGTCATGATCCTTGTGAAGATTGAATTTGTCACAGTAGAATGTATACACGATAGAGCTTTGAAGCACTTGGCCACTTCCTCACTATGTTCTTTAAGTTGAGCCATAGTGGGGTTGGCAAGGCCCATTACCAGTGGTTCTCTTCCAACTTCAACCACTTCCTAAAGGTCAAAGGCCTTCAAGTAAGTTTTCATCTTCACAGCCTATATGGGATAGTTTTCCCTATTAAAAACTGGTGGAGCGGTGGCATTGTAGGTTGAAGAAGCCATACTCTGTAGCTTTTATTTGCAGGTAAGAAAAAACAGAATGATAAAGGAATAAAAGGAAAAAGGTTTGATTTTTGGAAAGTAAAGCTCAAAGTGGTCCTCTAGCTTTGATACCATGAAAAGATTCATAAAAAGTATAAAAATGGTTTTGTAGGTAAAATCTTACTCAAGAAAGAAAGCTCATCTATTACCAGTAAAAAAGACTCAACAAAGAAAATGAAGTAAGCTCACTTATGTTAACTTGTGAAGGGGAACATATTAGTTTACAATATAAAAGAAATAGACAAAACATTAAAAATAAAGAAAAAGTAGCATAACAAAAGGTGTAGCACCATTAAGGTTGTTAGCTATCTTTTGCTACAATTGTGCAAAGGCTAACACATTGCCTAATTGAAAAACAAAACAATAGAAAAATTTAAAATAAACAAAAGGTCTTTTAAATGACTCTGTGAGCAGCAGATGAGGTCTTCTTCTTCATTCCAAATTTGATATCTTTACACCAAGTGGAGTATTGAAACAAAGACTAAACTTCAACACACTTTCTAAAAGTTTGGTATTTCATGATCAAAGCAAGTACATAGATACAAGGTATTAGTGCATTATAGAATGCATTGTCAAAAAGGAAGTGAAGTTCAAGTACATGAAGACTCAAGATTGTTGAGCTTTTAGGAGAAGTATATAATTTTCTATAAAGAAGAAGAGTATCAAGCTAAAAACAAAAGAATATGAGAGAAAAAAAAATTCTAAACAGAAAATTGAATCACTTTTTTCATTACACAAAAACTGTATTTATACATGCTTAAAATAAAAACTAACTCGATGTTAAGATCTAGCCTCGAGAATGGAAAAACAACTAACATAACTAGTAAAAACACTAAAATCAAAGCTTAAAACAGCGTGCTCAACAACGGCTATAACAAAAAAAGAAATGAAGCAGACAAGTAGCAAACTAAAACGACTGGCTAAAGAAATTGTTTAGAACCCAAGAAATCTAAATGACAAATAACCAAGTCGTATAGCCCTTAATCATTAAACCAGTAAACTAAACGACATTCTAATCAAGCATTTCACAATTCTTGGATTTGGAAAAAGTGAAACAATGACGTTTTCGCCTCCTCAATTGACTTCTTTAAATTTCTATTGTTTCCCTCTCAACTTCAACTCTTCTTCTTCTTCTTGTTTCAGATCAAACTTTTAACACACCTTCTTGATCTAAAACCTAGTACACACCCAACCTTACTTGAAACAACTCAAACCTCTCTTTGTTGAGACCTTTAGTGAATATTGATCATTAGTTTGATAGTATTTACGCTCAATCTCTTGCTTTTCTACAGCATCCCTTAAAGAACGAAATTGCTTCCTACTCAACTTCAACTCATTTTCTTCTACTTGTTCTAGATCAAACTTTCAACACACTTCTTTGATCTAAAACCTGGTACACACCTAACCTTGCTTGAAGCAACTCAAACCTTTCTTTGTTGAGACCTTTAGTGAATACTGATCATTAGTTTTATAGTATCTAAGCTCAATCTCTTGCTCTTTGACAGCATCCCTTATAGAATGAAATTTCACCCTGTATATGTTTCATGTAGCCATAATGGATAGGGTTTTTGGCTATAACAATAGTTGATTGATTATCTACATGTATAATTGTACCTTAGCATTGACTAAAACCAAGATCTGATAGCACCTTTCTTAACCACTTGGCATGGTTAACAGCTATAGAAGTGGCAATATACTCAGCCTTAGCAAAGGACTGAGCCGCTATCTCATGTTTCTTTGAAGCCTAAGTAAACACAACATTTCCCAGGGAAAAACAGAAACCCTTAGTGCTTTTTAAATCCTCCACACACCCTGCTCAATCATTATCAATAAAGCCTTGAAGCTTACCATTGTTGTTCTTCAAATACACCATTCTAAAGTCTACTATGCCTTTCACATGCCTTAAGATCCTCTTTGCAACTATGTAATGCACCAAGGAAAGAGCTTGCATAAACCTTGACAAAAGACAATTAGCATACATCATATCTGGTCTTATTGCTGATAAGTACAACAAATAAACAATAATGTTTCTCTAAATTGAACCATCTGCTTTGGCTACATTGACATTCTTACTAAATTTGCTCCCCTTAGTAAGTGGTATGTATACAGCTTTGCAATTACTCATGCTGAACCTTTTTAGTAAATCTCTAGCATATTTTGACTGATGCAAGCAAATTTGTCCAGATCTTTGTTGAACTTCCATTCCTTGGAAGTATGTCATTAAGCCTAAGTCTATCATTTCATACACTAACATCATCTGTGCTTTGAATCCCTGTAAGTATTCAGTATCTATTATAATAACTAATAAATCATCCACCTCTAAAGTAATCATCAATTCTATCATAACAGGCTTTAAGCGCCTGTTTGAGACCATATAAGGCTTACACCAACTTGCACACTTTATTTTCTGAACCTTTTACCTCATACCCTTTAGGCTAAGCAATATAGATATCATCCTTTGAGATTCTATTTAGAAAATTTAACTTGACATTTAAATGGAATATCTTCTGAAAGAGCTTTCAAAAGCCTAATTGTGTCTTGTGTAGCAACTAGTGCAAAAGTCTCAAAAAAATCAATGCCATAAGTTTATGCATACCCTTTAATAACCAAACTTGCCTTGTATTTATTGATTGAGCCATCAAGATTCAGCTTTGTTCTATAAACCCACTTGACCCCAATCATATTTTGATTGTTTCGCTTGTCCACTAACACCCAAGTTCCATTTTTTATAACCATATTCACCTCTGTATCCATTGTAACCCTCCAATTTGCATCAATTTAAGCTTTTACAAAACTAGTAAGATCTGTTATTGCCAAATTACATCTACTGTAGATGTCTTCCAATGATCTAATGCCTTTAACAACCAAGTTTTCATCCTCCAAGTTATCTAACTCAGAATTTCCACCTTGCACCTACTTATTAGTACTATAAAATGCATCTCTAAAATCTTACACAGTTTCACTATTCCAATTCCAACTTTGCCCTTCATTAAACCTCACACCCTTACTAATAAAAATCTTTTCTGACTTTACATCATAGAACTTGTAACCTTTAGAAAGGTCACTATAGCCAATAAAAATAGCTAATACAAACTTAAGATCAAGCTTTGACCTCTTCTCTTTTGGAATCCTTACATAACACACACAACCAAAAGTTTGCATACGTGAACACTAGGTTTATGTTTATACCACATTTCGTAAGCTGTTTTGTTTGACAAAACTCTAGTGTAAGCCATATTTAAAATATAATTAGTTGTATTAACAGCCTCTACCCAAAATACCTTAAGCATACCTTTTTGAAACATCAAACATCTTGCCATTTCCACTAAGATTTTATTCTTTCTCTCTAACACCCCATTTTGATGAGTTGTATACTACTGTAAGTTTATGCTTCACCCCTAGCTTAGCCAACAACTTCTCAAACTCAATGGCTATATATTTTGAGCCATTATCAACTCTTAAAGTCTTAATTTTCCTTTCAAAAAAGTTTTTAGCTTGTATTTTAAACTTTAAGAACTTACTCGATGCTTTTAATTTTTGTTTCAAAAAATATACCTAACTAAATTTAGTCAGATCATGAATAAACACAATATAGTACTTATTGTGACTTAGTAAAGGTGTCCTCATAGGTCCACACATGTTAATATGTACAAACTTAAGCTTCTACTTTGCATACTAACTCCTTTGCTTTGGAAAAGGCTTTCTGCTTTCTTTTCCAAACTGACACACATGACATATTTTTTCAATTCTGCTGATATTAGGTAACCCCTCAACTAAATTATCAGTAGCCATCTTCATTAGTGATTTGTAATTGACATGACCTAGCCTCCTATGCCACAATTCGATAACATCATCTTCACTCACAAATTAAGGCTACATGTTCAACTTCAATTAAGTTCAAAGGGTAATAGTTATTTTGCATTTTCGTAGTTAATATCTCATCACCATAAGGATCAAATATAGTGCATAATTCATCCTTAAACAATAATGCATAATGTTTCTTAGTTAATTAATCTACACTAAGTAGATTCTGATCAGATTCTGGGACAAACTAAACATTAGAGATGTATTTTTTACCTAAGAAGGTTTCAACTGCCACAGTACCTCTCCCAAGTATTTACAAACATACACGATTTCCAATCTTAGTTTGAGCTATAAAACTTTTGTCAAGTTTCGAGAACAGGTCTTCATTATTCGTAAGATAATGAGAACACCCACTATCCAATAGCCACACATTTTTCTTACTTGGCTTAGCTCTCTCTTTAGCCATGAACAATAGTTCATCTGCTTCTTCAGTCTATTCTGCCACAACAACTTTCTCTTCACCATTGATTTTCTTGGCTTTGCAACTTTTTTTGTACATGACCAAGTTGATCACATGATCTACACTTCAAGTTAGGCTTGAGCTAACAATATATGGGAGCATGATTAGGTTTTCTTACAATTAAGGCAAAGAAGATATTTTTCCAACTTCTTCCCTTGCTTTCTTTATCTAGAGTTACTTCCCTTGCATCTGAACTTCTTTGAGCTTTCACCCTTGACCCTCAACCCGTTAGTTTTTTCAACCAAAGCATTTTCAACGGGTTATTTTGTAAAACCCGACCCTATAAATACATGTCATAACATACATGCATTGAGTAGCATGTTATTACGCTAGAAAAGCACCTAAGAATAGACGAAACCCGATATTGTACCTAACGGTACACTTAAATTGATTTAACTTCGAACTAGTTCAAATAGGAATTGTAGGATGAAATTTAATATTTTATAGTCCAGGAATGACTAAAAATGATTGTTCGGAGTTCGAGGGTTCATTTGGGGTAAAATTAGAAATTTTAATATTCAAGGGCAAAATCGTCATTTTGCCACCTAAGATAATAATTTGATCGTGGAGTGAAATTTTTGACCAAGATTAACTATTTGGAGTATAATTTAATGATAGGAAGTGAAAAAGTTTAATTCTGGTGATTTTTGGAGTGTAGGGGCAAAATAGTAATGTTGCCACCCACGGACAAAATTTGAGATTTTGAGAGAATTTAGATCAAATTTGACAAATTGGAGAATGGTATGAGTATAAGGGATGAAAAATATGTCTATGGGCAATTTTTCAATTTTTGGGGCAAAAATATAATTTTTGACTTTTACGGGGGTAAAAGTGTAAATTTTAAAAATTACTCCACCGAGACTTTGGATAAGTCTGAGAATTTTATCTAAGCTATGAATATATGAGACAAGTGTATGGTGAAAATTTGGAAACAAATGGATGAAATTTTAAAAATGGGCCAATGGGAAAGTGACACGTGGCATTTTTTTAATGAAATAATATTATTTTAATGAAAAGTCAGCCATTTAAACCCAAATTTTGAGTGCTGGCCGGCCATAAGGAAGAAGAAGAGAGGAAATAGAGAGGAAAGGAAGAAGAAAAGAAAAACCAAAGAGAAACAAGAAAATTCAAAGGGAAATTCACGGTTTTCGACAGTTTACGCGTCTAACCGTAAGATTTTTCGATTTTAGCTTGATTTCTACCTTTCCTATGCCTTTATTTCCATTTAGCATGCTTGAGGAGAGAGATCAAAAAGTGATATCAAGGTCTGGACGAAATTCTAGTGGAGAGAAATTGAAATTTTTAGGTTTTGATTTTTAGTTAAATTGATAGTTTTAGTTAGTTAAATGTGTTTAGAAATTAAATTGGGTAAGAAATCATTAAATTTTCCCAATACCCACTCCTGGCTGGATGCTCAATGCTGTACAATGATGATGAATTGATTTTATTCTAAGGGAAATGAAGAGAAAATGATGAAAAACGATTAAACGTGATAGAAAAACAAAGTAGAAAATTAACCGAGTTAATGTCCCATTTTTGGCCGAATTTTCCAAGGAAGGGAGTGAGCTGATTTTGTTGTTTTTAGAAGGTTATTGGCTGATATTTAATGGTTAGAAATGTTGGAGAGAGAATGGGATGATTTAGAGCTAAAATGGAGCGCGTTAGCAATTTATCGGGCAAAGTGCCAAAAATAGGTTAATACCGCGTTTAAGCCGTTTTAGGCTATTGCATTTCATACCATGCATTAGTATAGGATTTAAGTTAATTATATAGTGATTTAGCATCAATGTGATGAATTGTGTAAATTTTTGTAATGTGTCTAGGAGGAGAGCCTTCCGGAAAAGGCAAAGAAGTCGTACCCGACGAGTAGTGATCGGGGCGCTTAGAAAGCTTTTAGTTTGTACAAACGGTGAGTAAACTTATTATTATTGTAAATTATCTAGAGTTTATTTTAAATGCCCTTTATGTATTTTATGAAATGAGAACGAGATTAAAACGGGATTTTTGATGTTTTAGGAATAAATGTGACAAATAAAAATATATTGTATTGATTATGAAATTGAGTAATTGGAGGCTGCAAATTGACTTGAAAAATATATATTTTCCTAGGAATGGCTTATGAGAAATGAGTATATGTGGCTATATTTTGTGAGTGCATTTGGGAAATTTATGTAAGTTGGTTTTACTATGCAGGCTGGATAAATAAATAAAAGCCACGTTATACTGTCGAAATTTTATTAAAATTGGTGGGTTAGTCACTGCAGTGACGGGTTTCCGTGGACTGCCTATTAGAGGGGCACGGTAAACCCAGTTATATAGTTACTCCGGTTGTAGAGGCGAGGAGGGTAACTCCCGGGGTAGTATTAGAGCTCACTTCACGTCGAACCCCCACGTGAATGTGTAACTCGGCCAACGCCAAGGAACGGCTGGTTTTAAAAATAAAAATGTGTTTCACGTGTGAATATTTTAACACCCTTGGCGGACTCGGTTAGATGCCTCGGCCAAGGTATCCCCGAGGATTAGTTTTGGCTTGAGCCTTGTTTTAATAAAAGACATAAGCCTTAACAACTGTTTTGGTAAATTACAAATATTTTATGGTTTAAGAAATAAATTGAAAACATTATGAAATGGGTTGAAATTTGTTGTTTAAACTTGCCTCCATTTTACTCGCCTTTAGATATTTATGATAATGTCTGTTTACTCATTGGGATTGCAAAATCTCACCCAACTCCTTTCCACCCATTTCAGGTTCAGTATAGACTGTAGATAGCTGATCTCATCGAGGACTACCATTGGATCTGCATTTTCCAAACCGTAGGTTCACAGTCCTCTTTACTTTTGTTTATTCGGGGGCCCTCTTGTTATTGTAAATTAAATTAAATATTTTGGCTTACTGTATTTCAGTATGTATAAATTTATTTAGTTTTTACGCTATAAAAATTATTCAGTATAACTCTATAAATATTGTTTTATAAGAAAATAGAATATTTTCTTTAATATTTCTTTTATTTTCTTATTATATTCAAAGAACCGTAATTTCGTTTTAAATGAAGATTTTAGACTTTTAAACTCATTTTGAATATGAATTATGCGTTTTGTACTTGTATATTACGTTTTAGCTAGTTTCAAAATTTTTGAGAAAAAAATGACCAAAATACCCTTGTGTGGCGAAAATTTTATTTTGATTGTTTTTGATCTAAAATAGTGTATATTCTCTAAAAACTCGATATTTAACAACGATTGCTCACAGGAAAGGAAAGAAACTGATATGTAAGCCTTGCGGGATTCCGGTTGGCATTCCGGATAATGAGTGTCAATCAGGGACGTTGCGACAATTGTCATGGGCCTGAGGGAGGTTCCGGGTTGTGACATCTTCACACTTGAGAGCTCTCCTTTATTCTTAAGCAAGTAAAGCACTAGCTAATTCAATTACAGCGATCTAAGTATGATTTTTAGAGTCTTCCAAAGATGATATTTTTGCTTCAAATCTCTCTAAAATACTCACTAAGATCTTGTTCACCATTCTTTTGTTACTAACTTCTTTTCCCAACTGCTTGAGCTAATTCACTAGATTTAACAATTTATCTATATACTCCTAAATACATTTTTCTCCCTTCATCCTCATGAGCTCAAATTGTCTAGAAATATTCAGCACTCACATTGCTCTGGTTTGTCACTCCATTGATATTCTTCCTTCAGACTATCCCAAACTTGTTTAGGATCTTCATAGTTCATAATCTTGGCAAAGATTGTCTCTAAAACAACTGACTGCAAACAGATGAGAACCTTATTGCGTTTTGCAACCTCCTCGCTATGTTGCTTCATTTGAGTCAATGTGGGATTAGCATGTCTCTACACTAGAACCTCACTAGTTTCAGCCACCTCCCAAAGATCGAATGCCTTTAAGTACGATCACATCTTGACTACCCAAAAAGGATAGTTGACTACCCAAAAAGGATAGTTGACACTAAGAAAATAAAAGGTGTTGCATCACTCAAGCCCACAGTAGCCATTCTGATTTGAAAAATACTAAAAAATCATAGTTAAATTACAAGCTCCTTGAGAAAACTTGATCTGATACCATGTTGTGTTTTTTAGAGAAATATATAATTTTCTGAGAAGAAGAAAAGTATCAAGTCAAAAACAAAGGAATATAATAGAAGAAGAAAGAACAATTCTAAGTTGTAAATTAAATCACACTTTTCATTAAACAAAAATTGTATTGATATGTGCTTAAAATAAAAACTGACTCAATGCTAAGATGTAGCCTCGAGAATCGAAAAACAACTAACAAAGCTAGCAAAAACACTAAAATCAAAGCTTCAAACAGTGTGCTCATCAACAGCTATAACAAAAAGAGAAATGAACTAGACAAGTAGTAAAATAAAACAACTAACTAAAGAAGTTGTTTAGAACCCAAGAAATCTAAACGACAGATAACCAAGTCGTATAGCACTTAGTCATTGAACTAGTAAACTAGACAGCATCCCAATAAAGTGTTTCACAATTCTTGGATTTGGTAAAGGTGGAACGATGATGTTTTTCCTACTCAATTGTCTTCTTCAAATTTCTATTGCTTCCCTCTCAACTTCAACTCTTCTTCCTCTACTTGTTCTAGATCAAACTTTCAACAAAGATCAAGAAGCAAATAATTTTACTTAACCTCTCAAGTTTGAAGATTTTGGTAGATTGAGAGCAAGACTTAGGATTGAAGAAAATTTCAAATTAAGGGAGAGTGTTGAAATTAGTAATTTGAATTTTCCTATATGTTTAAGTTCATTTGTCTTTTGGTTTGCTAAGTTCATTATGTGTTGGCACTTTGCATATAGTTGTTCATGTATTTTGAATTAATGTAGTTCATGTATGTATTATTAAATTGTAGCTCTTGTAACTAGATGTTAAAAGTCAGTTATTGTAACTATAAATATGTCCTTGTACTTGACAACTGAAATGCAAGTAAGTGAAATAAGTTTCAAAAGATATTCTTCTTCCTCCGAGAAAATCAAAGCATACTTATGAAGTTAATCTAAGGAATTATAGACTGCTGAGTAGTAGACAATTTATTACATCTTCATTTTTAGATAGAGTTTGACAACTCTCTTTAAGAAGATTAATCAAGAAGTACAACACTTTTATTATTTAGGGTTTACAGCTTTGGCGGAATCTGTCTTCTTTCCATGTTGCTCCTCAAATGATTAGCCAGGTCTAAAGGCTCTTAATATGTTCAATAAAGTTGTTGAAGTTCTTGAAAGAAGACCCACCTTCATTGAAACTTTTTCTAGCAAGTTCCTTTATGTGCAGCGCATTTGCCTTTATAGCATCAGAAGAGAGCAATGTCTTTATCTTTGTACTTATTTCATGTCTTGTTACGATTCCACTTGCACCTTTGGCTAACCCTAAACCAATCTTCCAAACATCGCAAATGTAGTTCTTATTACAGAACTGATCTGCAAAGTAAGGCCAACAGAGAAAGGGTATCCCCATGCTTAGACCCTCCATGGTGGAATTCCATCCACAGTGGCTCATGAAACAAGCAACCGAAGGGTGAGCTAACACCTTTTCCTGAGGCGCCCATTCAACAAATTTTGCACGTTTGGCTACTGTGTTTATGAATCCATCTGGGAATTTGGCAAGTGATCCATCCATGAAGTCAGACCGAACAACCCATAAAAATTGATGGCCAGTGAGTTCAAGACCAAGTGCCAGTTCTTCTAATTGTTCCATGTTTGCCATTGTTGTGCTACCAAATGCGACATAAATGACAGAACTTGAAGTTTGTTTATCAAGCCATTCTATGCATGTTGAGTCTTCAGGCCAAAAGTTTCCAGCAAAAGTACCCAAATAGTTACTTGCAAGCAATGGGCCAACGGGCAATATATTGGGAATCAATTTCAGGGCTGCTGAATCCAGTTCGTAAACCGAGTTGCAAAGTATCCAGTCATAAAATTTGGCATACTCAGGGACAATAGAATAAAATTCAAGTAAAACCTTTTGCATCACTGGATCAGAGCTACCCCATCCAATCTCAGAGCGGCTCCAGGCAGGGACATCTTTTGACACCGAGATTGGTTCATCTTTCATGACGGTTCCTATAGAGAAGATCAAGATTTCCAATTGGATAAAGCATCCCAGACACTTTTAATTATTTCCTTGATCATCAAATCGAAGTCATAAAAATTGGTATGAATATTAGTTCACAACTTTACCTGCAGTTGATCTTTCTTCAGTTTGTGCCTTTGCTATTCTCAAATTATAAATGTTGAATTGTGTAAATTACAATAAGAAAATATAAAAATTCAGCCTAATGAAAGTTAAACTTAGTCTACTTCTTTATGTAGATTTTTCCACATTCTTACCATCATGATCTATAATTTCAGCCTCAAGAAGTTGTGGAACGTGTAATGCCAGGGCCAAGCATGGTCCTCCGGCAGGCCAAACTGCAACAGCTTCGATTCCCACCTTCTTGGCCACCTCAGTGCCCACCCAACCGATGTATCAGCTATAACACAAGAGATCTTCTCGTTGATATTTGACTGGTTAATTTTCAGTATGAAGTCCTCAAGATAACCTGGCATAGTCCTGCGTACACTTTCTATAAACTTAGCATAATCAGTTCGATCATCCTCCAATTCCAATCCATCAGGAAGTGAGGCGAGGCTTATCAGGCTCCGCCCCTCAGCTTTTTCAGGTACTGAAACCATAATTTTCTCATGTATGAACTCTGTATTAACAAAAGTGACTTTAACTCCATGAGCAGCAATTTGGAGGGACAACTTCATAAGAGGTGCTACATGTCCTTGTGCTGGGAATGGTATAACAAGCGCATGCGGATGCCTGTCCATGGTATATACTCACTACTTCTATAGCTCTTTTTGCTTTAATTCTTGGCCTATATTTATAATAGTCCTTATGCATGTTTCGCCTAGCTTTTGATAACTAGGGGTAAGCAAACGAGTGGATTGAGTGTTTTGGTCCATCATACCTAAAAACCAAATGAACCAATCATTTTTAAAAAACCGACCAAATATAAAGGAAGACCAAACTGACCAAACATAGAATTAGTTTGGTTGGTCCTTTTTTGAACTAATAGACCAAATTTTTTATCACCTTTTTTTACAAATTACAATATTTAAACTTGTAAACTTCATACATAATTATATATATATGAAATTAATTATATAACTTATTTATTATAATACTTTCTATCAAAGTTTGTATAAATAATAAATAATTATAAACAATATGCTATAAAATCTAAAGTGATAACTAATAAACTTATTAAGCGTAATCATATAAATAAAGTTTATTATAAGTTATAGTAAAGCTTATGTATAAATTAAATATATGCATTATATATCACATTATTATATATATAATTAAAGATACAAATTATATATTAAAATGTTTCATATAATCATATAAATAAAGTCTATTATAAGTTATAGTAATGTTTATGTATAAATTAAATATATGTATATATAATATATGACTTTATTATATATATATATAATTAATGACATAACTTATATGCTATAATGTTTTATATCAAAGTTTGTATAAATAATAGCTAATTATAAACAATATGTTATAAAATCTAAGGTGATAACTAATAAAGTTATTAAACATAATCATATAAATAAAGTTTATTAGAAATTATAGTAATACTTATGTATAAATTACATATATGTATATAATATATATATATATACAATTATATATATATATATATTCATAACATTTTATATTACGAAACACTACTAAGGTATAATAATTATAACATATTAATATGTAGAATATTTACTATCATATATTATAATATTAACATATAACTTATATCATTTAAAATATATAACTTGTAATTTCATATTAATA
>NC_030852.1:23086179-23089312 GCF_000208745.1 Theobroma cacao
ATAAATAATAACTAATTATAAATAATATGTTATAAAATCTAAGGTGATAACTAATAAAGTTATTAAATACAATCATATAAATAAAGTTTATTATAAATTATAATAATACTTATGTATAAATTAATATATGTATATAAAATATATGTTTACAATTATATATATATTCATAACATTTTATATTGCGAAACATTACTAAGGTATAATAATTATAACATATTGATATATAGAATATTTATTATCATATATTATAGTATTAACATATAACTTATATCATTTAAAATATATAACTTGTAATTTCATATTAATATAGATTTATCAATAAATAAATAAATAAAATAATATTAAATTACTATGATTATGATTTATATACGTACATACAATACCCTAATATATTTTAAATATATTATTCATTAAGTTTATTATCAATTATTCTTAATATATAAAAAAAATTATATATATTACTATATATAAAAAAAATTAGTTTGGTTTTTTAGGTGAATTGGCCCAAAAATTTTAAAACCAAGAACTGATCAAAAAACTAATTAGACCAAATATTTTGGACCAATTGATCCAATTAGATTGAACCATTTTATCCAAATCGTATTTGATTTAGGTGAGTAATTGATTTAAATTGATTTTATTCACCCCGACTGATATCTACTATTTGATTTCCAATTGTTTAATAAACTAATAAAATCACTCTCTTGTGAGATCATCTTCTATGCACTTTTGTCTGCACAAGAGGCTATGTTGTCACTGCTCTACCATCTTGCTTTGTAAGTTAAGTTCTTGTTTTGGATTCTAAATGCTTTTTCCTTAACCTATATGTTGTTTTTGAAAAGAACAAAGCAACCTGTACTTGTAACTAAATTTTATGATTTTTAGTTTGGACGTCTGTGGCAGCAAGATGATAGCTGGAATCCGGATACAAACGTCCTCGATATTCCCTATGGGTACACGGCACTCCGTATTTTTTTTTTTTATTTGAAGGGCAATGTTTTATTGATACAGCAAAGCCACTTGGGCTTGAGAGTACCAAAAGAGCCCTCAGGAGTGAGGACTAGCAGTGCATCAGAAGGACCTGATGTGCCAACAAAGCAGAAAAAAGAAATAAAGCCAACGCAATAAACCCACAAACAACCTATCACACGGTCTAAAGAGTAGTCCTCCGTATCTTTGTTCATTGTTTAAAGTTTGTTTCAAGCAGTGTCATTTGAGCTTCATATAGCCGCCGGATCCAAAGACGGCATTTCATATAGAGGATGAAAGAGATCTAAATTAATCTACTTGGCCTCCTATTAAGTACTTCCATCGTCTGCTGCTCGATTCAGACGTATCAATTGGGTATGACTAACTTCCTGTGAAGGTGACGACCTCTCATAAACCATTCCTGAAGTTATATGTTAAGAGAAATATTCAAGCTTTTACGCCGCATTTCTCCATTTTCCATTTTCTGGGTTGATTTCCCTCTAGGATTTATGAGCAGGCATTTTCTTAATTACTCCTAGGAGGGTGTGGAGGGAGGCTACATTACTCTCTGTATAAGTGCCTATATTTGGAAAATGTTGGTTGTCCATTACATTAACCCAATCAAGGGGTTGGTGGTGGAGAAGGGAATTTCTGGTCAGAATCAATAAAGAGATATAAATTAAAGTTGTTGCTGTTTGAAACTGCGAATGATCAAAAGCAATGTCAAATTGAATATGCTTTCATTGCCAAAGAAGTGAATGGAAGGTAATATCAGTTTCAAAGAAGAGAATAACTGGGGGAAATATGATCAAGTTTAATGCAGACTTAAAAAAAACAAAACAGACTGTAAATTGTAATGGATCAAAAAAACCAAACTACAAGTCTTGTATCGTTACAGCATTTTTAGAGTAATTTTATTGCAAATAGTTTGAAATTATTAATTAAAAATACTTCACAGTTCATTTTTTCCTTCTCCATTACACTTACAACTGATTCCCCAAGAGAATTTCTAGCAAGATTGGATAAGTATAACCCAAAATCCAGTCCCTCAAGAAGGGCTAAACCCAAAACTACGTGTGGTCTATCTTAACTTTTATTATTATTCCTTTTTTTAGCTGACCATGGGAGTCCATTGTAGCTTTTCAACAAGAGCTGTACAAAGGGAATAAGTTGGGGGCCAAGATAGAGGAATAAAAAATAAAAATTTTAAAAATTAATGTGTTGAACTTAATCAATAATTAAAATATTGATAATAGAAAATAATTTTATATAACATGTTAATTAAGAAAAAAAATTTACAATAATTCTTTAGTAAAGTTGAAGTATACATTTCTTAGATTCAAATTCATTAGTTATTAATTATATATTGAAAAGCATACATTTCTTTAGGATTGAGTCTTGGATGTTTTAATTCACTCTACTCTTGTTCATGAGTTGAAGTATTGAGATTTGATGACTTAAGTATATGAGAATCATTTGAGCAATTTACATTCTTTCTTTTAAAGAATTTGTTAATTATTTTCAACTTACTCATACTTTAATCAAATTTGAAAAAGAAATTAATACAGTTAACTTTCAATATTCTTATTTTATTTCTATTTAACTTTATAATACTAAATATAAAACTATAATGCGTAATATAAATAGTTAAATACTATATACAGGATTAATAATTTTCTCTTATATGATCAAAATTGTTTAAACGTTATATGTTCAAGATAATTTCCTTTCAATTAAATATAAAACGTAAAGCATATAAAAAAGATATATTCAATATAATTTCTTTTTACATAATCAGGATCAATAAAAATAACGATACATTGATGAAATTTTAAGTAACAATGCAACACTACAACTTAAATTTAAGAATTATGTAGCAGAAAAAAGAATAACATGGCAAGTAGAAGATAAAACACACATATGACATAATGAAAAGAAAAGAATATAGTTGATGATTTGTAAAAATTTTGAGAAGAAAATTTATAGAAATTTAAAACATATGAGCAAATAGAATGAAAATGAAAAAAACATAAACAAATATAAATAAAAATAATAATATAAATTGAAAGAAGAAAATTAAAAAAATTTAAAATTGAGTGAGACATGTGAGATTTTTTTTATTCTTTATTTGTATTAATTATTAAATAAAATTTATTTTAAGGGG
>NC_030852.1:23089681-23169395 GCF_000208745.1 Theobroma cacao
AAAAATTAAAAAAAATTTAAAATTGAGTGAGGCATGTGAGATCATTTTGTTATTCTTTATTTGTATTAATTATTAAATAAAATTATTTTAAGGGATTGTTCAAGGAATATATAAAAAATTTTAAAAATTTTATATAATATAGAAAAAATTTTACAAATTTTGGGAGGCCATGGCCCCTCATAAGTAAATAAGGCTCCACCCCCAAGGGCATTATGCTAATTGTCAGCCATCTTTTTTTCCATTGATCCAATATTCTCAGTCAGTAACGGGATTTCTTGTATATGAAGGCTAGATACAGGGAAATGGATGTCCACATTATAGAAGAAGCATTAATCTTAATAAAAACAAAGGGACCGGTAAAAGACATAGATGCTCACATTATGGAACAAGATAAAATTACAAGTTTTGGATATGAAAAAGACAAATTAAGTATAGTACATAAAAGATGATTTCACTAGAATCTAGAGCTGAAGCACTTGAAAAATAAATCCTTGGCTTTGGCAATAATTAAATAGTCAGGCCAAGTAAAGAAATAGTGGCACTCTTAGGGGCAGGCAGTGGCCTACACTAGATGTACCAATCCTAGCACAAGACCTTGCCCAGTCTCTAATAAAAACTGACAATAATTAAATCACGGATATTTTCTGTTTGGTATATTTTCGAGGAGATAATCTATGCATCTTTTTTCTAAAACCATTAATAAACAATAAAATCTACATGAACTAAGAATGTTTTGCTACATTAGATATTGAACTGGTATTCTATCGTTCTCTAAACTGTAATACCATAAAGTAAGCTTGATAAAGTACGTCTGAGACAAACTATATAACATGTTAAGAAATGCTTTTTGGAGCAAATGAGGAGAATATTCTCTCCCAAGGAAGGTAATAAAATGAAAAGCTGTATATATGAACTCCGGATTCGTTGCGCCACCCATATTGATGAAAATCATAGGCAGAGTTTGATCACTTAATGATCAGGAACGAATCAAAGGTGGTGGTGGGTCTCAATTTTTAATTTTTGCTTCGCATCAAATTATTGATTCAATTCATAATATTATATGATTACCCTTTAGTCATCCTTTATGCAAAATCTTAGGTCCGCCACTGTTGATGATAGATTCTTCATTCAAAGTTCCAAACTTATAGCAAACATTGTAAAAGATAAGGCTCAAGTAGAAGTCCAGTGAACATACGTATAAGTGTTGGCTAATCTCTAGAGTAGGTTTCTTATCAAAACATATTAGATTATATTGGATTTGGTGGGTTTTTCTGTTTGCTGAAATTTTCTACAATAAGTAGAAAATAGAGAATGGTGGCTTAAATTTCATTCAAAATATTTTCTCTTAATGTTCCAGCACATAGCACTCCTATATATTTTTAGTTCACAAAAGTGACTCTTAAACTAATAGGAAACCCAACTTTAACTACACACACTTATCAAGTTTTACATTCATTAACTCTAGCCACATGAACTAATGATAACGTCAATAAATATGATAACACATTACTCATCAACATACTTCCCCTTAATGTGCTGCTTCTTGACTCCTAGTGCTTCACAGAGTTGCTGGAATCGCTCCCTTGTAATTTTTTTGGTGAAGATGTCAGCTAGTTGCTCTTGTGAATGGCAAAACAATAGTTGCACTTCTTCTTCTTCAATTATTTCTAGAATGATATATGTTTTATGGCAATGTGCTTGGTCTGAATATGATAAACTAGATTCTTGACTATCATAATGGCTTATTTGTAGTCATAATGAAGTACAACACCTTCATCTTGCTCTCACCAATATCTTCCATATATAATTCTTCTCAACCATATTGCTTGTTGTGTTGTCAAACTAGTTGCCACATGTTGGTTATGTTGAACTGTTTGAGAGGGGTGAATAGCACTAAAAATTTTCTGTTCAATCTTTTAGAGCTTGAAGAGCTCTTAATCAAATAGATGAAGAGAAAGGTTAGAACTTATTAGAATTACAAGACACCAAGAAATGAAGGGTAAAGCGAAGTGGACAATGCAAGAGTAGCTATAGTGATTCAGTCCCCTTGACCTACATCCACTACTCAATCAAGGATTTTTAACCCAATTTCACTATATCAGTGGAATTAACAGCTTCCACCAAGCTTTTACAAGGTGAGCTTCTAACCTATGCTCTAATCCCTTACAACAAGCTTTAGAATGCTTCCCACACTCTAATTTCTCAAAAAAAAAAAAAAGAGGTACAACTAAGTACCTTTTCAAGTCTGGACAAATTACAATGAAGCTTAAACACTTTTTCTGGATTTGGAATGAAAAACAAGTGTTTTTAGTTAAGAATATTTGGCTTTTTGCCTAAAGTAGCTCTTTTTTCTTCAAATCTACTTTCTTTGACCGTTGGAGCTTTCTTTTATGCTTGAGGAGTCAGATTTTTCTGTTAGAGATAGTTTCTAGTTGTTAGAAACAACTCTGATGCACTTCTAGCAGTTATTTTGTCCTTTAGTGTTTAAATTCAAAGAAGTAGACAGACTTCAACTAACAGGTTACAGACAGCACTAACCGATTACAACTTCTCTGCCTTGTACTGTCCTGCTACTGTGATCTTTGCTCTAACCGATTGCAGAAGGCTCTAACCAATTAAGAGTTCTCTATCTTCAAACTTCTCTTCTTTAGCATACTTCCTCTAACTGGTTATGGTAAGCTCTAATCGATTACAAACTTTTTGTTTTCACTTTTCTACATAGCAATTTTTCTCTAATTGATTAGCTCTTCCCTTAACTGATTAAAGCTTTACTTCCTTCAACCATAACCGATTACAATCAACATTAATCAACTAAAGATCTTCGAATTTTGAACTTCTCCATTTCGGCTCCTTTCAACGGTTAACTATATTTTCAAACTTATTTTTAGCGCTTAAAGATATTAAGACCTTATGCTCTAACCGATTAACTAGACCTCTTAACAGATTAGCATGTTTCTGTTTTGCTTCAACTTATCACACAGCCATGTCTTAACTGAGTAAGGTCCCTTGATAATCAGTTACTAAGGTTCTGTTTTGTTCATTACTTGCTCTTTCCTTCATAATTGATTAACTCTTCATTAACTTAGCAAGCTCCTTCACTTGCCTTTAATTAACAACTTTGTTAAGGGTATTAAATTAAATCCTGCACACTTAAATAACAAGATTAGACATTAATGAATAAGGAATATTTTGTTATCATAAAAAATATACGGAGTCAACATTCTCCCTCTTTTTGATGATGACAAATCATTTCTAGATTAAAGAGTGTAATGTCTGTATATAAAAATAATTTATGTGCAATTTTGGGATTGCTCCCTCTGAGTATGTGCTTCCCCTAAACATATGCTCTAATAAAATTATCCAACATAAGGCCATTCAAACACAAGAGCATATATATACATATATGTATGTATATATTCAATGTTCAATGTTGTTGATTTCTCAAGCAAGTGCACGTATCGTTAACAAGTAATATAGTAATGAAGTAGAGTATTGTTCCCACGGAGAATTGTTTAATTCCTATTATTAACTACTAAAATTATAACACCCTAATTTTATCCAAACAATTAAAATAAAAAAGAAACATTAAAACTAATAAACTAAAACTAAAATTAAATATTAAATAAATCTCATGTAACTAACAGACCTAAGATTATAATATCCCTCAATACTTCATCTGATTATTGTCTCTCTCTCTTAACTCAATTTAATGGATTAAATTACTAACTTAGAGTTCTAAATTATTTACAAGTCTTTGTCGAGTTTCTCATAAAAATACATCTCCCAATTAATTTACTATATGTCTATGCAAATTAAATTGAAGAAAGATTCATTAAGTTTGTACTTTAATCCTAGCTACATATGACTTATAGGTGTATGTCTACCCTATATGCAAATCAAACCACCTAATCAACTAAGTGTATTTGATCATACGCTATTTTATTCAAGGTCTATCTAAATCTCTTTCGTCAAGGTTTAACCTAGGTTTTCAATTCAATCTAATTGGTAATCAAGCAATTAGAAGTATTAAGAACAGAATAAAATAAACAATTTAAATCTATCAAACATAAGTAAAAGAGAGATAAATAATTCAAACTATATATCGAATTCAATCATAATCTTAGATTAAAAATTTAGTTCCCCATCAAGTCACACATCATCATTGAATAAAATATAAACATTAAAATCAAAACTAAGAAAATAAGAGAATAAAAGAAATATAGAAAAACTCAAGAATTGTGTTCTTGATCTCCAAATCTCCCTGAATTCTGCAAATTCTTCTTAGCTTCAATGACTCTGTAGCTTGACTCTCAAATGTTAATCTGGTGTTTTTCTTCTCTTTTCTTCTCCTCTTTAAGCTCTTTGAAAGATTGTTTTTAGGTTTTGAAGTTAGACCAAGTTGGATGAAGAAAGAAATCAATTTTAAATGGGATTTCCTTATCAGACTATATAAGTCGCAATTTTGACAAATTAATTAATAGAAATCGCAATTGCTTTAGGATTGCTGCAGTATGCCAAATTCAAAAAGATTTTTAACCATTTTAAAGACCGAACTGGGTAACGTGGTTAACATAAAAATTGTAGATCTTTCTCTTAGATTTCCAATGGTTGAAGAATTGCTTCATTTGGAGCTTGGTGGAGAAAGTTATGACCAAAATAGTAAAACATATACATTGGAAGTCTGCACCTCGAAACTACTCTCCTTCTTCCATTAAAAGTTTTCTTTCAAACACCTACAAAAGCACAAGTAAATCAATAACAACCTATCTTAACCACATTAACACCAAATTAAATATAAAATTAACCAAGATTAGATTGACTCCCCTAAAATAATTAATTTAAAATAATTAAATAAAACTTACTAATTTTTATGCATTACTACAAGAACTAAACAAAATTATTATCAAAATTAAGCTCTAATAACTCTATATCATAGAGTTATCATTCAACCATTTAGTAAGTTTAACACAAAAATATAAAAACCTCAGCACATCATAGCCACATAACCCATATAAACATTGTTCAGCACATAACACCATCATAAAACATATAAACCACACAAACATTGTTCAGTATTGTTCATCACAAAATAAACAAAAAACATACCAATGCAAAGTCAATAAAAGAATAACTTGAGGATTGATTTTGTCTTTCCTATGTCTATTTACCAGTTTTGATTCCTACTCCTATTTTTCTACCTTCCTACTTTTCTCCCCCTTTTTGGCATCATTTAAAAAGGTTTTAATCTGAATCAAATGAGGGTGAGAATTCATCAGTGCCAAAATGAACATTGAGAGGTTTAGGAAAAGAGCGGGATGGAGAGTCCAATGAAATGGACTGGGGGGTTGCAAGTTTAGAGGACTTTTGAGTGGAGGTCAATGTCAGTCTAGCAGACTTTCTTCTTTTGAAGGTTTTGGTCTTGGTGGCCATAGTTTTCTTGCCTTTGCTAGTAGTTTTCTTTACAACAGGAGCAATGTCAATAGCTTTATCCTTGTCTAGATGTGCTTCTCTTACAGTTTGTTCTATTTCTGGTGGAGCTGACTAAGCTTCTTGTTACATTTCTGCTTACTATTGTGCTTGCTCAACTGTAGCTTCCCTGATGATATCTCTAATAAAGTCAAAAATTAGGATTTCTTCAAACTCTCAAAGGGAGCTTGCAACACCTTTGTTAGTAGTTGAATGTTCTTTTTCCACTTGAGGTTCTTTCTCTTTTTCTTTCTTTCCCTCATTCTTTTCAATGGTAGGCACTTTCTCCATTTCTCTTTTTTCCTCATTCACTCATATGGTTGGTGTCTTTTCCCTTTCCTGTTCTTCTTGTTTAGCATTCTTCTTTTCAGAATCCTTGTTTTCAGCTTGATTCACATCTAGATTTTTAGGTATTTCCTTTTCAATTACCCTGTCATGACCAAAAGTAGCACTTTCAAACTATTCTGTAACTGTCCTTTCACTTGATTGCCTCGTAGCAGAGACTAAGGCTTCGGGAACTTCGGTTTCCTTAACTAGATTTAACAAAGCTTTAAGATGTTGAAGTTTTTTTTCAATCTTTACCATCTTCTCAGCTTGATTAATCAACTTCCTATCAATTCTCATGAGGAGATTAAGCATCATGTCACTTTGAAGATAGGGTTGACTAGCCCTGATGAAAGGTGTTGAAGGACTACAAATTGGAGGGGGAAAAGGTGTACCTTTTGTGATCTTAATACATTCATTCCTTTTTATCTTGTATCCCATTTTCAATACACTACCTGTAGACACTAGTTTTTAAGGTGAAATAAACATTTAAAAAAAAAGAAAAAGAAAGAAAATAGAGAAAATAAAAAAATCATAAAACAAAAATCATAAACAAAAATGAATTAAAAAAAATAATAATAAAAATAAGAGAGAGAGAGAGAGAGAGAGGGGTACGACTGGCAAGGTGCGGACGCACCCTACCAAGCACCACCCTCACTCTGCCAGACGCGAAAAATTCGCGTCTGGCAGAGTAGTGGGAGCATGCCCCCGTCAGCCCAATATAAAGGGGGCACTGTAGCACAGAGATCAGGGGCATTCGAGAGCAAAAAATCAAAAAACCACAGCAGCAATTTTCAAAAAGAAAATCCTAGCTTTCTAGCAATCAGAAACAACCACAATCAACAATTAGAACTCAATCAAAAATATGCCTAAAAGGGGGGAAATGAGAGTTTGAAAAAAAAAAGGGGCTATAGCTACCGGTTTGAGCAAAGAGGGAGCAGGCTTTGGCGGTCGGGGGTAAGAAGGGCGAAGCTCGATTCGGGCGGTAAAGAGGAAGCCCGATTTGGGCAAGAAATGAGATCTAGTTGGTGTGCTTGCTACTGGTCAAAGAGGGGAAGTTTTGGGTCTTAACGTTGCCGGTAAGGAGGTAAGTCCGATTTGGGTTACCGATCGGCACCCACGAAGGATAGTTGAAGGGTCGATCGGCTGTAACAAAAGGGGAACCTGTGGGGTAATCGGCGACAACAGAGAGAGAAAAAAAGCTCCCAAGCTGTCGGCACAGAGAAGAAGAAAGATTTAGAGAGAGAAGGCCGATCGGGTCACCGACGGCGCTGCCGGTCTTAGGTGGTGGCCAGTGATGAGGGTTTGTTTAGAGAGGGTGGAGGCTTTTAAAGAGAAGGTGGAGAGCAGCCGACGGCTAGAGAGAGAAACAAAAGGGAGAAAATGAAAGGTTCTGGGGAGAAGAAAGAAGGTGAGCGGTAAGGGAGAAGAAAAAAAAAAGGGAAGGTTTTTCTCCATTGCATCAAACAATGTCGTTTTGGGCATACCAGGGGTGGCTGTGCAAAGCACCAGACAGTGAGCTTAGTGAAGATCGTGGGTCAGCCAGTTAGCTTGGGCCCACTTAGCCTAATCAAGTAAAATATTACTCCTTGCCAAATGGGTCTGTGGTGATTTAGGTTGTCTGAACTGTTGTGATATGGCTTGTTTAGATTTAACCCAATTTATTTAGTTAGAGCTTTAATACTTGATGATATAAAATTAATTTTAAGTTATTATAATGTTCTAAAAATTTCTAGATAATAGTCCTAGGGTTAGGAAATTACTAAAGAATAGAATAACATAAAAATAAGGATAGCAAATATATATAAAAATAATAATAATAATAATAACATTTTTAGAAAGTGTTTAGTTATGCAAAGAACTTAAGTTTAGGAGAATGTTTACTACAAATATATAAATAACCCTTAAAAATACATGTATATAAAAATAAAAATATAAAAAATATATATAAAAATTACCATGACATCAACTACAAATATATTATCGATGATGGGATGATCGGTTGGGACGCGAGAAGTCGCAATATCGGGCCCATATTTCCTAGGTTCGAAATCTGAATCAAGGCTCCACCAGTACGATAGGAGGGCTTTGATTTCAAGATTCCAAAATTTTTAATAAATAAAGAATTTGACTATATAAAAACTACTCAATAAAAAATAAATAAATAACAATAGATAAAAAAATGATGATAAAAATAATAATAATAATTCGAAAATATAGCAAATAATTAATTTGTGAAAATGCAATATACATGACATTAAATAAATAGGAAAATAAAAATAAATAAATAATAATATAAAATCTAAGACAACAACTAATTCAAAATTAAGCATTAAATGGAATTATAAACAATTTATCTAATTATAAAAGGAAAATATAAGAATAACCTAGAATAAAAAATGTAAAGTATAAAAAATATTAATTAGAAATAAAATAGAAAATATGATAATAAAAAATAAAATAAAATAAAAATAATAATTAAATAATAAAAAATGATAAAAAAATAGATAATTGCATTAGCATAGCATATATATATGTTGCATCATGCATATCATTGCATATAAATATTTTTGTTTTCGAGTTTAAGCCCCGATGATAGGATCTTCCGAGGATCTTGCGAATGCGGGTATTCCTCGGAAAGTTCCTTAGGTGAATAGGTATCCCCGAGTCCCACCAGTATGATAGGAGGGCTCGAGAAACATCTTTAATAAAAGGCTTTTACCCGTATTAGGTTCATTATGCACGAAAATATTATTTTAAAAGAAAATGTACGATGACCCCGATGACGGGATTTATTCGTTGAATTTGCTAAGGCGAATTTCTCGAATAATTCTCTAGGTGAGAGAATACCCCAGATCCCACTAGTATGATGGCGGATCCGGGAGAATATCCTCGATAAAAGGTTATTTGTCCGACATTTTTATCTCACGACATGCATTTCATTTTACCTCACATTTGCATTCCATTTTAGGTTAAAAAGGAGATAAAATAAGAGAATAATAATTAAGGAAATATAATGAACTTAAAAATTAAAGCCTAATAGGAAAATCTAAGAATGGTACCGTTCATGGAACGGGCATGTCGGGAGTGCTAATCTTTTCCCGGGCGTAACCGTACTCCCGAGCCTAGATCAAAAAAACTGTTGACCAATTTAAGGTTTTCTTCGACGGACTTAAAATTAATTTAAGGCTTCGTCGATTAGAATCGAGTCAATAAGTGGCCATTCGCACCTAGTAAAAAATGATTGGTGGTGACTCCTAGTTTTAGAGTTTTCACGCGCATTTGGTGGTCGGGTTCCCGAACCCGCACGTTACGACAGCTGGCAACTCCATTGGGGACTACCGAGAGTCGAACCATTAAATAATAATAGGTTATCCAAGGCTTTAAATAATTCAATGTTTCCTTAGTATTAATGAGTTGTTCTGCATATTTTGTTTGTTGCATTCGTTATTTCGCATTTATTACTTTATTGCTTTTAATAATTGTGGGGGATTTAGGATAGAGGGATGTGAGATTGTTACTCCGAACTCGATGTTTTCCTTTACACACACAACACATTTTTGCATTCATGCATAAACCCTCCACCCGGGTTATGTCCTTTTTAGGAGGGAGTTTAGTAGCTACGCTCTCATGAGGTGATAACCTCCGCACGGGCTAGTGAAGACCCCCACTCAAATCGAACCTAGTTCGATTGAAGCCTGTAATGGGTGAGGATCGGGGTACTTTACTAGTCCACGTGGACGACAGTGAGGAACGATTTGGGAACCCTAGCTCTGTCTATAATCCCAACTCAGCATATAGAATACCAAGAACAACTTAACCCTAGGTAGTGCCTTACCCGTAAGGATATACCCCATAAATAGGTACACATGAAGGAATCTCTTCCACTCTCTTTATTTTAAATTCCCCCATGAGATAATAAAATATCGTGGAGTAAATAATGTCTAATGACGTTAGTAATACCCATGATATCGTTTATTATTCTCATTATTTTTAACACTCTTTCTTTTTACCATACTAATTTAAGTTTATTTTGCTTGTCATGTGCATGTTACATGTTCATTTGCATGCATCGTAATTGCATATAGGAGAAATATTGGCTACACAACATCCAACTTAAGAAATCTCGATTACATCCATGGCATCATCATCAGCAAGTCCACTCAACATATACAGAAATGACTATGAGATAGAGTTACAGATGGGACAGATTCAACAAGAAAAAGGAGACTATTTGACCTAAGGACATATCCCAACTTTACCCGAGAGAGTTCACCTGGACCTTCAGCAGAATGACTTCACAAAGATGATAGGAATTTGGGAACAATGGAAACGTGCTCATCGAGACAATTTTCAGAGCAAGTATAGACACATTGCATGGCTTCTATATGTACCTGTTGACGACCAGATGCTCCGAGCCATCGTCCAATTTTGGGATCCTTCATACCGTTGCTTTGTCTTTAATAAGGAAGACATGACCCCTACCATAGAAGAGTACTCCTCTCTACTCCGGATAGATCACATGCAGCCTGACAAGATCTATTTGAGGGCCCATAAGACGGGACACTGGAGGAAGTTGGCCAAGTTGCTAGGAATGACTACGGTAGAAGTGGATCAGCATCTGAAGAAAAAATGAGACACAGAATGCCTTCCATGGAGTTTCTTGAACGGATATATTAAAAAACACATAGAGGATGAACAAGGTCTCCTAGCTTTCGCGATGGCAATCTATGGCTTAGTGGTCTTCCTAAAGGTTCTAGGTCATGCGGAGGTATCAATCATAGACTTCTTTGATTAGGTGACAAGGAGCATCAACCCGGCCCCATACATCTTAGCTAAAATCTTCAGATCCTTGAATTTCTGTCGGCGCAAAGACGAAGGACGATTCGTCGAATGTGCCCAACTCTTAACCATATGGATCAAAAGCCATTTCGAATGCAAAGAGAGCAAATTTTGAAAGTCTTATCTGTCTGCGAGTTGTCCTATCCTTGAGTTTTACGAAAGTGAATGGCCCGACAGCAAGAGGAAAGAAGAGTGTCGCAAGGCTCCGGAGGTTAATGAGCGTTGAAGTGACTTGGAGAGCTCCATGGATGCCGCAAATGCAAGTGATGTATAAATGCGGGGACAAGTCGTGGGTGCCGCTGATGGGACCATGGGGAGCCATTAACTATGCACCGATAATGGTACGGAGATAGTTCAGATCTAAGTAATTCGTGCCCATGACTCACCAGCTCAACCAGTTAGAGTTTACATATGGAGAGCCAAAAACGTTAAAAAAATTGAGAAAATTGCACAAGACTAGAAGAAAACATGCCGAGTGGATCAAGGGAGGTTTACCGATGAAGTCACCACAAGATATCATACTTGGCATGACCAAAGGGTGAAAGATGTCGTATGCCCCCTGAAAAATCCATCAAAACATCCCATAAACCCAGAACCTCAAGATGTCCTGCTAGAGAGCGAGTTGGCAAGAAAAAGACTTGAAAAGGAAATGATGAATATGAAGCGGAGACATGAGGATGAGCTAGAAGAAGTGAAGAAAGAGACGGCAAGAAAGGTACGGATGGCTTTGGAAGAGCGGGATGAGTGGCAAAGCAAGCTTGAGGGAATGAATGTGGCAAATTCTTCTCTAATAGCCAGAATGCAAGAACTCCAAAGTGTCAACAATACTTTGTAGCACGAGGTATGAAGACAAGAACAAACTATCCAAGAGTTGAGAAATGACTGCGGCTTGATGGAAACTGCCATGGAGGGCTACAAGGCACAGTATGAAGCAGTAAGGTAAGAGTATTTCCAAATAAGGGAAAGAAATGATTCGAGCACACAAAGCCTTCAAAGGAAAGAAGCTGAAATACGATGGATACTTAGACAGATGAGAGAAGTGGCATTTAGAGCGCGAGTAATAGCAGACAAGATTGAAGAGCTCAAGCGAGAGATTCTTCCAAGAGATGAGTTATGTGAGCAGTTGATCGATCACCTCAAGATGGTTCGAAATCAATATGACAAAGTTGGTTTTTTCTTTTGGCAGTTATGTAATGGTTTTAGACAATGATGTAATCGGATATTTCAGTTCTATGGATGTGGATTTTCTTATGGTAAATGTTGGATGGCTAATATTTTTCTTATTTTTTTTCTTTTCAAACACATTTCACTTGCATCATAGTTGCATGATTCATATAAAATAATAATAAATAACAATGCATTCATCAACAAAAAAATTCTAACTTATCCATTTGACCCACAAAGAACAAAATTCCAGAGAAACGAACCCTACATAGATACAACACAAGAGCACACTCTAAGATCATGGGGGACGAACACTCGGAAAGAATGGACAAGATCGAGAAGAAGCAAGAAGAGATATATGGGTCAGTTGTCAAAGATTTTAGCGTTGATGTCGACAGATAAAGGGAAGAGAGTGGCGGGGAGTTTTGGTGTACCAGAAGATGTTCAACAGACAGAAACCAATACAGACCCCGTATATCCACCAGGATTCACACCACCACTGGCAAGAAATGCGTCTATCCCCATGCCATCGCTGGGTCAATATCCGTTTTTTGGGATACCAATACCTACAGGGCCACCACCGACTTAGGCCCAACAAAGGCTAATTTGAGGGGCAAGTCCTTCAAATCCCATCTTTGTACCTGATCTGGACGATCCGAAGGAACAAAATAAGCTCAAGTGTGGATCCATTGAATCGAAAGACAATCTCGATACCCATCAGAAATTTGACCTTTTGGAGGAAAGACTACGCATGATAGAAAGAATGGGAATGTATTGCTTTATGGATGCAATCGAGCTCTGTCTTGTTCCAGATGTGGTTATACCCCCAAAATTCAAAGTTCCAGACTTTGAAAAATATGATGGAATCAAGTGCCCGGTCACACACATCACCATGTATTGCAGAAGGATGGCTGCATATGCCCATGATGACAAGCTCTTGATACATTGCTTCCAAGATAGCCTCACTGGTGCTGCAACAAAGTGGTACATCCAATTGGACCGCAATCAAATCCACACGTGGAAGGACTTTGCTCGAGCATTTGTAGCTCAGTATAAAAATGTTACAGATATGGCTCCGGATCGCCTTTCTTTACAAAACATGGAGAAGAAACCCATTGAAAGCTTCAAAGAATATGCTCAAAGATGGAGGAATATGGCTTCTCAAGTCCAGCCACCATTGACTGAGAAAAAGACCACTGTGATGTTCGTGAACACCCTGCGAGCCCCTTACTATGAACGGTTAGTCGATAGTGCTATAAAGAACTTCGCTAATATGGTGATTTCAGGAGAGATGATAGAGACTGCCATTAAGCAAGGGAAGATAGAATGAGGTGATGCGGCACACACGAAAAAAGGGGGAACTTTTAAGAAGAAGGAAGGAGAAGCCCAAGCCATCACTTCGGGACAACCCCAAGGAGGAAGCTACAACCCTTACCAGCCATATCCACCATACCCTTACTACCCAGTTGTGAATAACACTTCACAAAGCCCATACCTATATCCACCCATGCCAAATGCCTTTTCTAACCTGTACCATTATACTCCCATCCAACAGACACCTTACCCCATAAATATTCACCCACCTACTTCCACACCCGTTGCAGCTTCAACCAGACAACAAACAACATCTTTAAACAACAATACTGCTGGTGAATCAAGAGGATGGCGAAACAAGCAAGAGAAAGTGCAGTTTGACCCAATCCCAATCCCATATGCTGAACTCTTCACTCAGTTAGTTGCAAACCATCTGGTGGCACCTTTATACATAGAGCCATTAAAACCACCATTCCCGAGATGGTATGACGCTTCTGCCCACTATGATTACCATTATGTAATTGAAAGTCACTCGATCAAAAATTGTACAGCATTCAAACACAAAGTGCAAGGGCTGATCAAGGCAAGAATCTTGAACTTTGAAAAGAAGACAGAACAGAACGTTAACAGCAACCCATTGCCAAATCATGCTGGGGTAGGGGTAAATGCAATTGAAGGGGAGGTGTATGTTAAAAGGAGCATTCGGGATGTGGAAACCCCAATGGAGAAAGTGTTTGAAGCCTTGGTAAAGACTGACATGCTCGAGGTTTGGCCAGAATGTCCTGACATGAATGATTTGGGAAATCTCCAAGGACCATATTGCTTATATCACAAAAGATGTGTAGGGCATACAATTCAGGATTTTAGTCCCTTCCAAAAAGAAGTGCAAAGGATGATGGACGAATCAATGATTGAATTTTATGTGGAAGCTTCGGAATTAGCAGTAAATATGATAGCCAAAGATTCAGCCCAAAATTCAAACTCACCCAATGAAGATAAATAAAAAAAAAAGAAAAAAAAGTGGATTTTAATTTTGAGTAGATCTTCCACTTCTCACTTTACATGATTTTTAATAAAATGATTTTTATTGTACTCGCATTGCATGTACAACATTTAAATTTTCTTACATTTTAGGGGTACTCCATTGCATATCACTTCATCCATTCATCAAAGCATCATTGCATTTCATGCATTCATACACATGACATATTTGCATCCATATCCATATATTCATATTTTCTTTATTTCTAGCTATATTTATTCCCATAATAAAGAACCACATAATTTTATTAGGTTTGAAGAGAATAAAACAAATCCTCATTTATGGAAAACATCTATAAAAGTTTCAGTCAAATTTCAAAATTCTTTTCTAATTTATTTGATTTGAGTTAGAAGGGTTGAAGGATATGCAACATCAATTGGAAGCAAGAATCAGCGCACTAGAGTGCAATCAAGAAGAGTTTGGACATGATCTTCGAGAAATGAAAGGATAGATTGACAAATTGATGGAAATGGTTGAATGTCTCAACAGATCCAATGGGATTCACCCTCAAGAATTTCAATCGCTTCAAACTAAACCACGCCTCAAGCGACCATTAAAGGAAGGCCAATTTGTCTTTGATTGGACCAACATTTCACTCAGTGTCCCAAGTAAAGATCAGGGTTTAGACAAAGTTATGAAAGGGATAGACGAGTTGAATATGCAGATGATTGAGAATGCAATTAAGAAGGGTAAAATTGAAGAGAATAGTGTCAGTAACATGGAAAATTGTAATGCCTCAAAGAAAAGGAAAAGGGAGGCACGAATTATCACATGTGAAGAGCAACCATGGGGCATCAATCCATACCATCTTCATCCTGCATACAAACCTTCTTACCCCACTCAGAATCATATTTCCCATAGCCTATATCCTTATCAACCAATTCCGCAACCAATTTTTCATCTAAAAGCACCCACACCTCCACTTATGCCTCAATCATTGCCAAAACCCAACCTTCGCCAATTGCCTATGCCAATCTCGAAACTTTTGACTATACTAATTAAGAATCGATACCTCAGTCTGGTGCCAATGAAGACAGTTCCAAACCCATCCGTAAGGAATTATGACCCTAATGCTAAATGTGACTATCACATGGGGGCAATTGGACACTCAACAAAGAAGTGTAGGCAATTGAAAGAGAAAATTGAAAATCTCATCAAGAATGGCAGTTTGACTCTTGAGCTTATGGAACGTTAGAAATCGGTTATGTTGTAGAGTGGGCTCTTGTTCGAAAGTTGAAAGCCACATGTCTTAAGCAAATTACTTGTAGGAAAAATGGATGATTCGGAGTTTTTATTTTATAGTTAGATGCATGGCATGAGTAGGATTTTGTTAAGAGTTGTAATTGAAGTGTTAATGCTTTTGTTGAATGAAAATTTTTAAAGTTTTATGATGTGATATAGTTGATTCAATAAAGGTTTTATAACATGTTTTCAAGATCATAAAAATAAAAAAAATATTTCAAAAAAAATAAAAAAAAAGGGAAGAAAGAAAGAAAGAAGGGTCATAAAGAAAAAAAAAGGTTTTTGGCAATAAAATGTGCACATGATCTCAAAAGAATTGATGGTTACTGTTTGGAACAAACTTGTCCTTGCAAACATTTTCTAACCATTTCTTCAAACACTTTGGAGCCCAAGACCATTCAAATAAGGATATTCAAGAACTTGAGTCCAAAAGGAAGCAAAGTTTTGAAGGTTTATTAACCTTATCAGTGGTACCAAAAGACAATGATCTCTGTCTAGGCGATGACCAATGTTATAATTGATTATTTTGCAAGATTCTTTTTTTAAAAAAAATCAAGCAAATCAGGCACTCTTGTCAAGACTCTGAATGTGGTAGGTTAATAAATGTCAAGACTATGTTGAAGTCTCAAATATGCCAAAACCTCTCAAATTCTTTCAACTGCATACCAAGTGTGAACCTTTCGAAACCATCCTTTACCTTATTCTAGGGCATGATGATCAAAAGAACAAGGTTACCTAATACCTCCAAGATACCTTGTCTTCAAAAGTAGCTATTTTTCCCCTCTCATTTAGCAAAATTATTTTTGGAAAGAGTTGATCATGAAAAGGTGTTTTGATATTAGATCGTTGAAGGCTTCTATAGAACCTTTATTGTCGAGAGTTGTCTCTTGAGCCTTCATTTCAGTGGTTGATTAAGAAAGAAAACACTATTGATGAATCCTTTCACTTTGGAAAAGTTGATTCAATCTTCAGTTGTGAAAAAAAAAAGAAAAAAAAAGAGAAAGAAAGTGAGAGAATGGTAAGGAAAGTTGATAGTGACATTATGCACTTGAAATACTTAAATGGTGTCAAAAGTGGAAAAATGAAGAAAAATTATCCTTCGATCTTAAATTATTCTTTTATAGGGATTTGCTCTTCAATATAAGTAACCATAATTGAGAGGATAAATGGCCATGTTTCATTTTCCCTTCACAAATAAAAAATTATCCACTTGCTACCCCTTTGAGCCTATTAAATTTTCTCTAAAATGCACCTCAACCAAGGATCACCTCCCACATTGGGGGGCAATATTAAAGAAATTTTTTTGTCAAAAGCATGGATGACAGAAGATTCATTTTGAGGGAAAAACGAACATCTGTTATATTATGGGGAACAGATGCAAAGTTGAGTTCTTGAAAGTTTCAAACTCAATCCATCAACATGAAGATTGAAAAAATGAATGAAGAAGAAAAAATGAAAATGAAAATTGAAAAAAAAAAAGAAAGGAAGAAAAAAGCATAGAAGAGAAATGGTGGAAAAAGCATGCTTTGAGAAAGGACAAATGTCTTAAAAAGAGTCCTTAGAGCAGTAATGAATGATCCTTGGTTTAATCACCTTTAAATACATGTTTTGGGCCTGTGTATCCATTTCTTTCAGAACCTTTAACCGTAGCCTACATTACGTGCTTGAAGAAGTCCATTTTGATCAAGTGTGGATACTTAAATTGAAGAGCTATCTTAGAGAAAGAGATCATCACATGAAAGATGAAACTTTGACTTCTTTTCTTTGCTAAAATTACATTCTTGAATCCCTTTAGTCATTTTGGACTAAGTTTGAGTTTTTCAAGTGCATGATGGAACAATCAATAAAAAAAAAAGAAAAAGGAAAAAGCAAGTGAGAAAGATGAAGCTCTAGGGTGAAAACCCGAAAGGGTAGTCTAGAGCAAAGATAAAGACAAAAAAAAAAGTGAGTGAAAAAGATGAAGCTCTAGGGTGAAAACCCGAAAAGGCAGTCTAGAGCGAAGATGGGAATTCATGAAGCCACTCATGATTCCAACTAAGGTGATAACAAGAAGCACTAAAGACATACCATTTCAAGGTAGTTGAATGCATTGGACACCTTTCTAAGGGTTTAAGACTCTCAAGCACCCTTAAAGATTCAAGATCATTTGAAAAAAATCCATACTGAATTTTGAGCCTATTTTTGTCAAAATAGCTTTCTGCAATATTAAGCTTGTAATAGCTAGTCTTGACATTTATCATCTTGCCACACATCATGAGGTTTAGAGAGTGTCAAATTTGATTGTGATTTGAGAGGAATTTTTTACAAAATTTGATCCTAAATCACTATACATTTGTGAGCTTAGACAAAGAAATTTCAATTTTTCTTGTTCTCCCCATGAAATGGTGAAAAATCTTTGTTGTCGACCAAGACCTTAATGTGTTAAATCATTCAATCCATATGAAAGACCAAATTGTCATTTGGCTCATCCAAAATCATTTCAAACAGTAATCATCAATTTTCAAGAAATTCAAGTATCACATGTTGGAAAAATGTCAAATTGACTCAATTTTGTTCCAAACTTTCACTACCTTCAGTAAAAAAAAAATGGTTTTGTGGGGCAATTTTATCAAAATTCAGGATGCTTTAAAAGAAATAGAGGGTTATGCATTTTTGTAAAGTAACTTCTGTTATTTTAGTATGAAGATCAAAAGTTTTAAATGATGAGACAAGCATTTTTGTGAATCTTTTCTCAAGGATCAAAAGGTATGGAACCTTTGAAATCAAGTTTGAATTGATATATGATCTCATGGGGATATCCATCTTCGGGAAATAACTTCAAGAATTGGGAATGATATGACAAGATTAGCAAGAAAGTTCTTTTGTGATAAAGTGATTTGGCAATTCCACAAAAAAGATTATAGAAAAGTGTGCAAAGATAGGAAGAATGGCTTTCAATACAGGAAGACACTGAACTGAAATGATGAGATAAAGGTAATTTTTCCTCTTGTCATATCATCATGCATGCATGCACATGACCATGCAACAATGAGGTTGAAAATTTTCTATGCAATAGTCAACATTCACACATATTTCTATGCATTGCGAAAGGTAAAAATCCATGCAACACAAAAATCATGCAAAGACATCAAGCCTTGGTTAATTTGAGAACCACTTTGAAAATTTTCAGATAATTAGTTTTAAGATTTTTAAAGTTATGTTGCCTCAGCTTTGAGGAGCCACATATTTAAAGTCATGTTGCCTCAGCTTTGAGGAGTACATTTTTAAAGTCACGTTGCCTCAACTTTGAAGAGTTCATTTTTAAAAGTCTCGTGGCCTCAGCTTTGAGGAGTTTATTTTTAAAAATCTCGTTGCCTCGGTTTTGAGGAGTTCGTTTTTAGAAGTTTTGTTACCTCAATTTTGAGGAGTTCATTTTAGAAGTTTCGTGCCTCAGCTTTGAGGAGATCATTTTTAAAGTTTTGTTGCTTCAGCTTTGAGAAGTCTCATTTAAAACAAAACAAAAAAATAACCAAAAAGAAACAAAAAACAACAAAACACAAAAAAAAAGGAGAAAAACTTTGAAAGAAAAATTAATAAATTAAGTCGAACATAGTGTCTACGTCTTTGCACTATTTCAGATTGCCAAAATGTGCAAATAGGGGCAATTGTAGACACTAGTTTTTTAGGTGAAATAAACATTTAAAAAAAAGAAAAAGAAAGAAAAGAGAGAAAATAAAAAAAAATCATAAAACAAAAATCATAAACAAAAATAAATTAAAAAAATAATAATAATAAAAATAGGAGAGAGAGAGAGAGAGAGGGGTACGACTGGCAGGGTGCGGACACACCCTGCCAAGCACCACCCTCACTCTGCTAGACGCGAAAAATTCGCGTCTAGCAGAATAATGGGAGCGTGCCCCCGTCAACCCAATATAAAAGGGGCACTGTAGCACACAGATCAGGGGCATTCGGGAGCAAAAAATCAAAAAACCACAGCAGCAATTTTCAAAAAAAAGTCCTAGCTTTCTAGCAACTAGAAACAACCACAATCAACAATCAGAACTCAATCAAAAATATACCTAAAAGGGGGGAAATGAGAGTTTGAAAAAAAGAGGGACTGTAGTTGCCGGTTTGGGCAAAAAGGGAGCAGGCTTCGACTACCGACGGTAAGAAGGGCGAAGCTCGATTCGAGCGGCAAAAAGGAAGGCCGATTTAGGTAGGAAAGGAGATATAGTTGGTGTGCTTGCTGCCGATCAAAGAGGGGAAGTTTTGGGACTTAATGTTGCCGGCAATGAGGTAAGTCCGATTTGGGTTACCGATCGGTGCCCACGACGGATAGTTGAAGGGTCGATCGGCTGCAACAAAAAAGGAACCTGTGGGGTAACCGACGACGACAGAGAGAGAAGAAAAGCTCCCAAGCCGTCGGCGTCAAGAAGAAGAAAGATTTAGAGAGAGAAGGCCGATCGGGTCACCGACGGCGCTGTCGGTCTTGGGTGGTGGTCGATGAGAAGAGTTTGTTTAGAAAGGATGGAGGCTTTTAGAGAGAAGGTGGAGAGCAGCCGGCGGCTAGAAAGAGAAACAAAAGGGAGAAAATGAAAGGTTTTGGGGAGAAGAAAGAAAGGTGAGCGGTAAGGTAGAGAAAAAAAAAGAAAAGGGGAAGGTTTTTCTCCATTGCATCAAACAACGCCGTTTGGGCATACTAGGGGTGGCTGTGCAAAGCATCAGACAGTGGGCTTAGTGAAGATCGTGGGTCAGCCAGTTAGCTTGGGCCCACTTAGCCCAATCAGGTAAAATATTACTCCTTGCCAAATGGGTCTGTGGTGATTTGGACTATCTGAACTGTTGTGATATGGCTTGTTTAGATTTAACCCAATTTATTTAGTTAGAGCTTTAATACTTGATGATATAAAATTAATTTTAAGTTATTATAATGTTCTAAAAATTTCTAGATAATAGTCCTAGGGTTAGGAAATTACTAAAGAATAGAATAACATAAAAATAAGGATAACAAATATATATATAAAAAAATAATAATAATAACATTTTAGAAAGTGTTTAGTTATGCAAAGAACTTAAGTTTAGGAGAATGTTTACTGCAAATATATAAATACCGTTAAAAATACATGTATATAAAAATTACCATGACATCAACTACAAATATATTACCGATGATGGGATGATCGGTCGAGACGCGAGAAGTCGCAATCCCGACCCCATATTCCCTAGGTTTGAAATCCGAATCAAGGCTCCACCAGTACGATGGGAGGGCCTCGATTTCAAGATATCGAAATTTTTAATAAATAAAGAATTTGACTATATAAAAACTACTCAATAAAAAATAAATAAATAACAATATATAAAAAAATGATGATAAAAATAATAATAATAATAATTCAAAAATATAGTAAATAATTAATTTGTGAAAATGCAATATACATGACATTAAATAAATAGGAAAATAAAAAATAAATAAATAATAAAAAAAAATCTACGACAACAACTAATTTAAAATTAAGTATTAAATGGAATTATAAACAATTTATCTAATTATAAAAGGAAAATATAAGAGTAACCTAGAATAAAAAATGCAAAGTATAAAAAATATTAATTAGAAATAAAATAAAAAATATGATAATAAAAAATAAAATAAAATAAAAATAATAATTAAATAATAAAAAATGACCAAAAAATAGATAATTGCATTAGCATAGCATATATTTATGTTGCATCATGCATATCATTGCATATAAATATTTTTGTTTTCGAGTTTAAGCCCCGATGATGGGATCTTCCGAGGATCTTGCGAAAGCGGGTATTCCTCGAAAAGTTTCCTAGGTGAACAGGTGTCCCCGGGTCCCACCAGTATGATGGGAGGGCTCGAGAAATATCTTTAATAAAAGGCTTTTGCTCGTATTAGGTTCATTATACACGAAAATATTATTTTAAAAGAAAACGTACGATGACCCCGATGACGAGATTTATTCGTTGAATTTGCGAAGGCGAATTTCTCAAATAATTCCCTAGGTGAGAGAATACCCCAGATCCCACCAGTATGATAGGGGATCCGGGAGAATATCCTCAATAAAAGGTTATTTGTCCGACATTTTTATCTCACGACATGCATTTCATTTTGCCTCACATTTGCATTCCATTTTAGGTTAAAAATGAGATAAAATAAGATAATAATAATTAAGAAAATATAGTGAACTTAAAAATTAAAACCTAATAGGATAATCTAAGAATGGTACCGTTCATGGAACGAGCGTCTCGGGGGTGTTAATCCTTCCCCGGGCGTAACCGCACTCTCGAGCCTAGATCTAGAAAACTGTAGACCAGTTTAAGGTTCTCTTCGGCGGACTTAAAATTAATTTAAGGCTTTGGTGGCCAATCGCACCTAGTAAAAAAAGATTGGTGGTGACTCCTAGTTTTAGAGTTTTCACACGCGTTTAACGGTCGAATTTCCGGACCTGCACGTTACAACACTACCTAAGACTATTCCTTGATTCTTGTTCTTTAGGAGATCAGACTAAAATCTTCCACTCTAGATTTCCCTATTTTTCACTAAGGTTGTAAGGATATTGCCATACGACAGATTTGCTTTGTTCCCTAATGTAGTTGTTCTGATTCTTTCCACCAATTATCTTCCAACAGTTAGTGGGATTTCATTGAAAACTACTTCCATTAGCCACAAGCCTTGTACATGCACATAACTAAAACTATTATTTCTTCCATGCAGAGTGGTTGTAATAAAATAATAGAGAATCCTTAGCTGAGCATTCTTTATCTCACTAGCATAGCTCCTAGAAGAAAACTTCTCCTTTTTTCCAGTTAAAATCTCCTAAAGGAGGCTTGATCATATTTCTCAACCATTTTGTACTTTCCTATTTCAAATTCTGTTTTTAGGAATTCTCCTAAATCTTAAGCACTGATCTGAAAATTTCTACCATTTAAAAATACATTCAAGCTATTTTCAGCAAACTCATCAAGATCTTCCAATTCAATTTTGTCAATAGCAATGCTAGAGTAAAGTTATTTAACTAAGGAAGGGCTGAACATCCTATCTCCAGATGTACTCAAAAACTTTAGTTTTAATGTTTCAAAATAATTTTTTAAATCCTCTTTCACTGTCGGAGCATCACAGAAACTATCCCAATAAAAACTTTCCCACAAGAAATTGTAGCATTCTTAATCTTTCTAAACCTATCAACATGCAAATAATTTCAAAATTGAGAAAGGAAACCACTACCTTTACTTGTGGGGGTTTTTGCATCTGTTAACCTTTTCCCTTTCTCTGTCATCTTCTTTTTGCTCTCCTTCTTTTTCTCGATTGAAGGCTTTTTGATTTTTTGTTTCTTTTTAGGGGAATGTGATGGAGGATCATCAACTTTCCTTTTACCTTTTCTTTTTTCAACTACTTTGTGGGTAAGAGAGGTTTTTGCCATGGGTTTTTTTTTCCTAGGGCTTCTCAGGTTTCAAAGGAAAGTAGAGAGAGTAAAATCTAAAGGCTCCTGGATATTGATTTTCAATGTAACTGACTCTCTAAATACGTGGAGGGTCTTTTTATGGGGAGTTAATAACCAGTTACCCACATTTTGCATGGGTGATTCCCGTAACACCTGCCCAATTTTTTTTTTTAATTTTCAAAATTTCCCGTGCCTTAGTCTTTTAGCCGCTAGAGGTCCTCTAATTGATTAGCTCATGTCTTAATTGGTTACTATGCTTCTAACTTAAGATTTTCTAAAAAGTCAGATTTTCTTTAACTGATTATGAACACCATTAACTGATTATTAATTTACTGACTTGCTTAGCTATCCTTGGACAGAATTGTTCGAATCAGTTAGAGGGGTGTTTTAACTGATTACAATGATCTTGGTTTCTATTTGGCCATTCATCTAACTCATCACAATCCTTTGTTAATCAAATATGTCAAAAAGTGAGCAAGATTATCACAAGACCTATCATCAAAAACATGATCAATTTTGCAAAATTTAGAGTTCATTGGCATCAATCATTCCTAAATCTCTCTTAATTCTACAAAATTTTTCTTCATTCAATGGTTTTGTAAAAATGTCAGCCAATTGATGTAAAGTGTCTACAAAATCTATTTCAATACCTCCTTTAGGCCCATGATCTCTAATGAAATGATGTCGTATTTCTATGTGCTTTGTTCTAGAGTGATGAATAGGATTTTTGGAGATATTTATGGCACTCATGTTGTCTACTACCTAGTGAGATATATTCAGCTTCAACAACATGATTGAAATCTTGCATGTAGGCAAACATTAAACAATATATTAGGTCTACTTTTTATTAAATAAAGTAGTTAACTAACGATACCTTCATAGAGCTTTTCGTTCAGATTCTTTTCCTTTCTTCATCTCTATCAAGCTTTGTAGAAGGATGCATAAGTGTTTTAATTGGCTTTAAATTCATCACACCAAACTTCTTTAACATTTCCTAAGCATATTTTGCTTGGTTGATGAAAATCTCATCCTCCCATAGCTTGATTTGTAGACCAATGAAGAAATTTAATTCTCCCATCATAATCATTTCAAACTAACCTTACATTTTCTTAACAAAACTCTCACAAAATTTTTTAATAGTAGTACCGAAGACTATATCATCCACATATATTTAAAGAACAAGTAAATCATCTTTGCTTTTCTAAATAAAAATGTAATCCCCCAATTATCAACTCTCATTTCCAATAAAATTGGCAAATGATCAGATAAGAAAACTGGTAAACATTGCTGCATCATCCCACTATTCCCCACAACTAGGCTAGCATTAATTAAAATTTTGTCCAAGCGACTAAAGGTAGTTTACTCATGATAATTGCACCAAGTGAATTTACCACCCATAAGAGACAAATCCACCAAACCTAAATCATTGATAAAAGAATTGAAGCTTACTGCTAATCTTTCAATGTTCCCTCTCCCCACCCTTTCCTCTTATTCTTTGATTGTGTTAAAATCTCCCTCTAGCACCACACTCCTTCAAAATTACTCATTTTATTTTTCATCTTTCGCATAGCACTCTTCTCTCACCCTCATCACTAGGGGCATAGATATTCCCAAAACCACATTTCAATTGAGATTTGCTTATTGTACCCATCAACAGAATAAAATTCTTGATTCCACCAAATTCTTAACTGCAAAAAACCCATCATGTCATATGCTTACTAGCCTCTTAGCTAATCCCTCAATTGTGACAGCATGCCTACAAACTTTTCCTCTACTTCATAACCTTTCATATAAATTTCTATTAACCTTTTGCATTTTTTTCCTAAATAAATAAAATATTAAGTCTATAATTCCTAATTAATTTTTTGATCGCTTTTTTTTCTCCCCTCCCTAATCCTCTAATGTTCCAAGATAACACAATCATAGGAAAAAAATCACATCACATACCTAACCCCCCACAAATCTTTGCTTTCACGTTCCTTTGTTTTCCTTGCCTTGGTTCCACAAGGCCCTTACTACTGCATCACATTCCACTAGGAATTCCAACCCAACTCTGATACCTACTTTCTAAGATGCAATTGCCTCCTTCTAATTGATACTATTTGGAAAAGCAATATCTGACAAAGTCTCTGTTGCTTGACCTTTTTCATCTATACCCTTTTGCTGCCTTTTAAAATTCCTCTAATGTTCCTCCTTACCCTATTTCTTCTGCTCATTGTTGATTCCACTTCCACTAACTCTGCTTTTTTATTATCTTTGCTTGGCCACAGTTTGGCACTTCTTTCAACTTCTTGAAGTTTCTCCTTTCCTCTTCCTTTTACATCACTCAGCCTTTTAATATAAGGTCTCTTTTCCAAAATGTTTGTGTGGTCCTCATCCATTGTCAGTCCTTGTCTCTCTACAGAATTAGTTCCTCATCTTCTCACCTTCTTTACTGCCTTACACTTTCCTTTAATACTTCTTCCTTTTTTTTATCTTTTTCAACCTTTTCTTATTTATTATTTTCATCAACTCATTTAGATTCATGTGGTCTTCAAAACTTCTTGTTGCCCTATCTAAAACATGTCCTTCAGTAATCGACTCGATTCCCCTCCCTATTTCCCCTGTCAATGACCTTATTTTTCTTCTTGATCCCGACTCAACCTCATTCTAACACGCTTCATTACCTTCCTTCAAATTATTGTACTCTATTTTCTTCTTTTTCTTCTCACTACTCTTTACTTTTTTTCTCTTTTATTTCCTCCATTGATCAACCCTTAACTCCCTTAATCAATTGAGTTCTGTTTTTCCTTTTATTTTCCATTTCATTTTTAACCCATGATCTCAAAAGCCCAATTTTTGGCCTTTTCCCATTTGACTCTGACTAAGCCCTTTACACACCAGCCCATTAAACCTCATAATCTCATGAGCTCCTTCTATCTCTTCATACTAGCCTATTTTCCTACTCTGTTGGTCTTCCCTAAAATTACTCCTTTTTTTTCTTCTGTAATTTTTCTTTTTTTATGACAACCATCTTTTCCATCTCTATGCTTCCCTCTATTGTACCTGCCTTTATTCCTCGAGTCACTCCTTCAGTTGAATTTCCCTCTGTTTTTTCATACACTAAAGTGGTTGATCTTTCTTGTGTCTTTTCACAAAAGTTTAGCATGGCCTATTCAAAATAAGGAAAAGAGTGCCCATGACTTTGGATTTCTTTTCCATCATGTTCAGAACTAGCCTTTTTACAACTATCTTCTTGAACAAAGGCCTCTTATGTCCTGTCCTAATTTTCCTTGAAAAATGAGTCGTTGCCCCCTTCCCCCCACCATGATTGGTTCTTCGGTGAACTGAAATTTTCCTCCACCACTTCTTTCCCTTTTTCATGGCTAAAATTTGCCTCACAATTTCAACTTTTTCCACGACAGCAATGAAAGCCCTTAACATAATGATTTTTCCATTAAACTGGATTTAAGAATAAGTTGGGATCTTATTTTTACTATTCACTTCAACTTGAATAAGCACATGATCCAATCTATCCTACTTTGCTGTTGCATGGTCCACCCTGATAAATTTTCCCTAACTATTGCCTAATGCTTTGAACGGTTTCATGCTCCATAGCTGGATTGGGATTTCCTCCACTTTGACCTAAACCGTATAGCTCTTTATTTCAACCTCTACATTGTAGGGAGAAATGGAATCAAACCACAATTCAAAGATTTCGTTGTATGATTCGAGCAAAGTTTCCATTTTATCTTTGTCCCCAAATATTACTAACACGTTAAGACCTCCAACTAGCCTTACTCTCGCCGTGACTCTCTCCAAGAACATAGCACTGTGGACTACCTGACATGATAATGATTTGCTCATCTTGCCTATTGCACTCCTACTTAACCATTGGAGTTCGTCCTCTGCGATTGACACCTCAACACCAGTTTGCCCTTGGTTCACAATATTCTTTTTGGTGTTTTGATTATACTCCACCATTTTCGCGTCCTAGTGTTCCTTTTCTCTGTTCCTTTAGCTCCTGTAAGGACTTTGTTGGGAAATTGCGAAATTGTCTCTAAAGAATTATCCAAGATCTAACCCAATCAATAGAATAAAGAAAGAAAAAAATCAAGCACACCCACAAGAACACAAGAATTTACGTGGTTCGGTCTTTTGATGACCTACGTCCACGGGCACAGCAATAGAGAAAAATCCACTAAGAGAAAAAATTAGGATATTACAAGAACAGTCTCAAACTCATAACCCTTATCTCACGTACACCTAAATCACTCTCTCTAAATCTAGGTGATTATTATTCTTTAACCCAAAGGGTCTTTTTATAGTGCCAAATACAATAACCTTATCCTAATATAATTAGGAATTGTTATTCTAGTCTAACTAGATTTAAAGAGTATTTTATAAGGTATACTAATTTAATTAGAATTAAACAATTCTAATTAAATCACAATTCAAGACTATCCTAACAAATCTCCACCTTAGGCTTGAATTCACCAAGCTCCACCTTACAAACCAATCTCTGTCGACACCGCCACTGCCCCAATGGGCCTTAAGCACTACGAACACTGATCAAGTCCAAGCAATGCTTGAACTTTATCCCAGAAACTGACTTAGTTAGCATATCTATCGGATTTTCATCTGTAGCTATTTTCTTTAGTACAATCTCACATCTAGATTCTTGTCCAAAACAAAAATCACTAACCAAGTCTCGAAGCCATAAGGCCTCCTTCATAGTCTTGGTCATAGTCATATATTCAAATTCAGTTGTAAACAAAGCAGCTACTACTTTCCAACTGATCGCAGACCCTGAGAGAGTGAACACATACCCCATTCGAGATCTTTTACTATCTAGATCACCAGCAAAATCTGATTTGGAGAAGCCAACCACATTACGACTAATGTTTGCACCTCCTTCACACACTAAGCCAACTTCAATAGTAACTTTAGGTGTTTTCACAAGCTCCCATGTTTGATCCCAGTGTAGAGACTCAATCTTCTTAGAAGACTCGGCATATGTAATTTTCTCATGATAAAAGTAAGGCTCATCAATCTCTACTTCCACAAATAAAACATAAGAATCAGAATCACCATCAATACAAGTAATGCTTCGTTGAGATACCAATTCCTGTACCTCTTGCAATTCTTTCTAGATTTCACTATCATCCCGCACTGTCACAAGAGCATTGATTTCAAGCTCCACCTGCTTGCCAACTTCTTGGTCTGATGTGTTTGCAATTCTAGACTTTATCCCACAAAGTAATGCAGAGTTGTCAAAGGTAACATCCGACTCACCATAAACTTGGGAAACTTACAATTAGTACACCACAACCGATAACCCTTCACCCTATATGCATAGCCTAGAAATATGCACTCCATCGCCTTCAACTCAAGTTTACCATCACTCACATGAGCATGAATAGGACAACCAAATACTCTCAATATAGAGTAATCAGCGAGCTTACCAGACTAAACTTTCTTGGGAGTCTTAAATTCAATTGCAGTTGATGGAGACCTATTTACCAAGTAGCAAGCCATGTTGATAATTTCTGTTCAGAATACTTTGGTTAGGCCAACATTTGAGAACACGTATTTTGCTCTCTCCATAAGTGTTTTTTTCATCCATTCTATAATACCGTTTTGATGTGGTGTTTTGGCGACAGTGCAATGTTTAATGATTTTTTCATTATTGTAGAATAGACCAAACTCACCTTTGCAAAATTCCAAACCTTTGTTTGTTCGAAAGCCCTCGATCCTTTTCTTAGTCTGCTTCTCGATCAATACCTTCCAATACAAAAAGGTGGTTAACACTTCACTCATAACCTTTAGAAAATACGTCCACACCTTTCTTGAAAAATCATCAATGAAGATCCACCTTTTGATGCCACAAGAGAAGGACCCCATAAATCTGAGTGGATGTAGTCTACTGTACTCTTGGTTCAATGTGTAGCAATGCTAAATTTCACTCGGTGTTGTTTGCCATAGATGCAATGTTCACAAAAATCTATCTTCCCAGTCTTTTAACCACACAGTAAACCACGCTTACTCAATTCTGTCATTCCTTTCTCACTCATATGACCTAATCTCATATGCCATAAACGTGTAACATCATCATCAGGATCATGGGATGAGACTACAGAAGCAGTTCCAATAATCGTACTTCCCACTAGACGATAAAGACCACCGGATAACTTACCTTTCATGATAGTTAAGGCTTCTTTAGATATTTTCAAGACACCATCTTGGTCACTATATTTGCAACCCTTCTTATCTAACAAACTCAAGGATATCAAATTCTTTTTCATGTTAGGTACATGTTTCACCTCAAGTGTTCATACTATACCATCAAACATCTTAATTCGAATTGTGCCAATCCCAACAACTGAGAAAGAGAAATCATCTCCTAATTGTACAGTGCCCATATCAACAGATTGATAAGTTGTAAACCAATCACGCCTAAGACATATGTGGAAGCAACAACCCGAATCTAAGATCCATGTATCCTTCAGGTTACCATTAGTAACTGCAAGAACACTATCAGCTTCCTCAAAAGTATCAAAATCATATTAAACTACGTTTGCAGTATTTTCAGACTTATTGATCTTTTCATCACCCTTGAATTTAGTACAGTCTTGATGAAAGTGACTTTTTTTACCATAGTACCAACAAGTCTTTCCTCTTGATCTAGATTTGGATCTAGATTTACCTTTTCTGTCTAAGCCTTTCTCTTTACCTCTACCTCTATTTAAATCCAAACCTTCTGCTTGATTTTCATTCCGAATACCACCAACTTTTTTCTTTAATTCTTTGGAATTTAAAGATGCCCTTACATCCTCGAAAGTGAGAGTGTCTAGGCCGTATAGCATAGTATCCACGAAGTTTTCATACGATGGAGGCAAAGAACATAAAAGAATTAAGGCTAAGTCTTCATCCTCAATTTTAATATCGATATTCTTTAAATCAAGAATAACTCTATTAAATTCATCAATGTGGGTATTAACGGACGTACCTTCACTCATCTTGAGAGTATACAATCGTTGCTTCATATAAAGCCAATTCGTCAGGGACTTGGTCATATAAATACTTTCGAGTTTCAACCACACTGCAGCAGCAGATTCTTCATCCGTGACTTCTCTTAGCACCTCATTAGACAAAGTTAGGAGAATAGCACTATGTGCTTTCTCCATAAGGTCATCTTTCTCCATAAGGTCATCTTTCTCACCATCAGATAAATTTGAAGGAAGATACTCTTTTCCCTTCAGTACCTTCAACAGTCCTTGTTGCACTAGCAATGCGCGCATCTTAACACACCACAAGCTGAAATTGTTTCTTCCATTAAACTTTTCAATCTCATACTTGGTCGACGAAGTTGCTATAGCGAGATTCAGATTGACCCAAAATCTTGAAGCTCTGATACCAGTTTGTTGGGAAATTACGAAATTGTCTTTAAAGAATTGCCCAAGATTTAACCCAATCAATAGAATAAAGAAAGAAAAAAATCAAGCACACCCACAAAAACACAAGAATTTAAGTGGTTCAGTCTTTTGATGACTTACTTCCACGGGCACAGCAATAGAGAAAAATCCACTAAGAGAAAAAATCAGGATATTACAAGAACAGTCTCAAACTCATAACCCTTATCCCACGTACACCTAAATCACTCTCTCTAAATCTAGGTGATTATTATTCTTTAACCCATAGGGTCCTTTTATAGTGCCAAATACAATAACCTTATCCTAATATAATTAGGAATTGTTATTCTAGGCTAACTAGATTTAAAGAGTATTTTATAAGATATATTAATTTAATTAGAATTAAACAATCCTAATTAAATCACAATTCAAGACTATCCTAACAGACTTCCTTGTATGAACTTGCTACATTCCGTTTTTTCCCCTTCACGTTGTTCATCATTAGGTCATCCAGTATTGTTGACTAACCTTCCCCTCGGGTGGTAAACTTGTTTCACCTTTAGTCTTTTCCCATCCAAACTAATCCTTGAGCCGTATCGAATGGCTTTCAACATTTCTGTCTCATGCTTGAATCAAACAAAGGCATAATTACTGCCTCTATTTCGCTTTCCTTGAGGGATGAAAACATCAACCACCACACCAAACTCGTCGAAGCTTGCCTTCACTTCTCTCTATGATAGTCGATGACTGATGTTATCAACAAAAACAATGAACAAGCTTTTTCTCCACCTCTCCAAAGACCAAGATGACCCCTATAGCATCTACCATCAACCCTCCTAGGCTCTCTCCTATCGCTCCGCTCATGACACTAATTATGATCTACATTTTCATAATTACTGTCAGCATTTTAACATTGATGCTTGTTTGTTCAGATATTCTTGAAGAAGAATTTCATTTTGCAGATGACCACAGATGAACCTGAATTGTCATATAATGTTAATCTGAACTTGATTGCTTAGATAATCACCAGGCTGCTGAGGCGAATTATGAACTACTTGCTAGTGCTAAGGCATATTTTATAGAACTATAAACCTTTCTATTACTCTGCAAAGCGCTAGCTCCTGAGATACACGTCATTTGACCAATTAATTCACTCTAAAAAGAAGGAAATGTAAAGCAAATATTACTGTCAGCAACTAGGTATTTTTCTTTGAATTAGATTTAAAAGGGTTCACAACGTTTTTAAAATTTTGATGGCTCACATCGGCAATATAAGATCTGATCAAAGTAACAATATCAGGAATACGAACAAGTCCCGACTCTCAATCATGTAGACGTGAAGTAACTAAGAACTCCGAATGGAAGTGATAATATTATTGAACTGTCAGAACTATTTTGATTTTTTTTAAGTTCCTAAACTCTGGATTTTTGTGAATCAACGCATACTTTGTTCTTCCGTTTCTTTATTCCAACTCTTTCTTTCCTTTATATTCCTCGTATAAAACATAACAAAAAACCACTGGGCACAAAACAAAAGTTAGCTAGGAGATGACCATGAAAATACAAATGCATTGTCATCAATATTATGAGCATATGTAAACATAGGATTTTCAGCTTCGTAAGTACAAAACAATCATCACATTTGTAGCATCACTCACCCCTCTGTAAAAATTAAGATTAATGGAAACGGAACAGGAATCATCATCTGACAGAAGGAAACTTGAATAAGGTCACCATATATCCAACTTCATAATATGAAATCATCATACAAAAAGAAATGTGCATACTAAACTACAGAATCTGAGTTAACTCTGTGTGCCTGGTCGAGCTGGTCCCAAATAGTTTGTTACTAATCCCATGATAGCAAACCTGATATCCAGACATAAAAGTAAAATTAGTTATAAAATCAAATGAGTGAATATAAATTCAAGTAAGATAACCAGAACATTCCATATAAAACATGGGGGAAAAGGAAAAAAAGGTGAAACACTGCCTAAATTAAGAAACATACTTAAACTAATAAAATGATCTCCACAAACATTAAATAGAGATGCAGATAATGGAGATATCATCAAGTCAAAGAATTCTTCTCAAAGGAACCCTGAGCCAGTTTGCAGAAATGAGGTAGAAAGAGAAGGAAATCAAAGGCAAACTGGTGTTTCCCATAGAAACATCTGCCTAAACATTGAATAAGGGAGCAGATAATTGAGATTTCATTAAGTCAAAAAGCTCTCAAAGAACCTACGACAGTTCATAGAAATGAGGCAAAAGAGAAAAAGAACTGAGGCAAACTGGCTTTTCCCATAGAAGTTCAAAGAAGAATGATCCAAGTCAATTATAAAAGGTTACACAAGAAGTTTGAGAGAAACCAATATCAAAGCCAATACAGCTTATTAGGTGATCTGCTCAACAAAGGAAGCCTAACCCCAAATAAACTAATGTAGAATTACTTGAAGAAAGTCCAGATAAAAAACAAGCAACACATAAGGCTTCATCCAACTACAAGAACTGAGTTATACCAGAGAAAACACCACGAGTAATGCCCCCTTTTCTTTCTCTAGAGCATAACCCCTCTTCTCAGAAATGCTTTGGAATGCCCAGAATCCTTAAACTGCCACCTATATCACTTAGTTACCTAGCGTGCCTTCCTTAGTGGAAATTCTTATGCTACCACCTCATACTTCATCAGTGAAAGTTTTATTCTCTAATTGATGTTTGTTGAAGTCAACATAGTATGCCACAAAAAGAATGAGATGGCAGTGTAAGAAACTTCCATTGACAAAGGGGCAAGCGGCAGTTTAGGAAACAGCATCAGTCCAAGGATGGTCTGGTTAAGAATAGGTGCATTTAGCGATCAAGGGACAGAAATAGCCAAGATTTTACAAATACCCCCGAATATATCTTTAGTAGAAGTAAAACATTTCCACCAAAACAGGACAGGAGATAATCAGATGAAATAGACAGCAAAGGAAATTACAATCACATGGAATGATCATTTTACAACTCCAGCAGTCCAAAAAAACAAGTCACAGAAGTTGCTCCTATGCTGCTGTGAATCACAAAACTTACTCTTACTACCCAATTATTGTCGGATCCAATAGAACTCCTAATTAAAATCCCTAAATCTAACCTAAAAATAATACAGTGATATATTTATTATTGTTGTTAATATTGCAAATACAGAGGGAGCTGGATTTAAATTTTTTTTTTTTAAAAAAAGGAGAGTTAAGTAACTAACATCATAGCCATAGAAATCTGCTTGAGATCGTTCTCGACGTTCCTCATATTCGCCAGTGATTGGGCGCAGAATATGATTGCTAGCCACGAGCTCAGCTTGTACTGAAACAAATAATAATAAGAAAATAAAATCAGCTGAAATTTTTATCTAAAAAGTTTAGAAAAAATAAAACGATGTTGTTCAACTTCAAGTTCAGAAGACAGGTCGCCAGAGAAGGAAGTACCCTGAACATTACGCCCGCGATGCCGAAAACCACGGCAATAAAACCGGAATAATCGACGGGGAGATCTTGAGGCGACATCGGCTGCGCCACAAAGGGCTTCGCCGCCGACGGTTGTCTCGGGTCGTTGACCGACGCTGAATTGTTATTGTGTGACGACATCTCTGATCTCTCTTTCCTTGTAACGGTTTTTCCTCTTATGTGGAGTTTTGGATCCTATTTAACTGAGATGAGCGCAGCAGGCGAATCGGGTCTCGCCACGTCAAAAATGCCGCCAGTCTAGCCCTTTTTTTTTCTCTCTCAAACCCAAGTAAATATATAATCAAGTTGGAATAATAACAATATTTAAAACATTTTGATACGAATTCGGAAAATAATTTAAAATTTTAATTAAATATTTATAAGATTTAAGTGTGTTATTAAATAATAAGATTTACATTAAGATATCTAATAAATAATGAGTACTGTATCTGTTCACATTTTTAATTTTTAAATAAACGAAGTTAAAATTTTGTTAATTTTATACTTTTTTATTTGTGAATAAGTTTTTAAGAGAATTATGTTGAAAAAAAATTTTGTTCAAAGAATTAAAAGAACTTTGTATTTATCGACCAAAAATAAGTTGTATGGTCAAATTTAGTTCAATATTTCATTAATCAGAATTTAAAAATATATGTTCAGAAACAATTTGCTAAAAGTTTATGAAGTAAGTTTCAAAATTTAATCACTATTTTGATATAAAATAAAACAAAATTCAAAAATTGATTTTAATGGAATGAATTGAGAGTTTGTATGCAAAATGTTGAAAATTATATAATTATTCATGATTTAACATTCAATTAAAATTATTTACATAACCAGGTCAAGCTGCAATCTGGTTTCAAGCTTCAACACAATAGATACTTAATTAACAAAATAAAAATATTTTATGGTCATTATTAATGCTTAATTTTTGACAAAACATACAACCCACTGACTCTGATTTTGAGCTTGGGCTTGGTCTTGTTAAAGCTGGTCCGGGTAGGACCTGCCATGTTAATCCGGCCCAACGACGCAATGACCTAGGCAAAGCTCTGTAACAACGGCGGGACCGTTATCGAACTGAAACCCTGGACTGGAAGATGGAAACTCCAGAGCCAAAATCACAAAGCTCGAGCTCTTCCCCAATGCCACCTTCATCTCTGGCAAGGCAATGGAGAATAGCTGCGCAACGCAACCTAAGGAACCAATGGTCCAAAATGGCCTCTAACCGCCAACAATGGCTCTCTTCTTCCTCTTCTGCCAGAACTCACGCTACTTCTCTCGTCAACGCTTATTTATCCCAAAAGTAAAAACCCCAATTTTTATTTTTTTTCCAAATTGTTGATTGTATATCTTCCTCTTTTTCTCTTTTTTTTTTTTGTTAATTTGATTTTTTGGATTATGTTAAACTCAGATACATGCCTTTGATGGAGCTCGGTGCTTTAAAGGATATGCCAGATATTCGAAATAAAGCTTCTTTCAAGTTATTTGAGCAGCAAGTATGCTATTTGTACACCATAGTTTCATTAATTTTGCTCTTTCATTTCCTTTTCAGTTAAATCATGTTAATGTTTCATTTTAAGGACAAGAAAGAGGTGATCTGGCTGTAGCTTGAGTTTTATGAGTTTTTCTATAAGCCTATCTGTGACTTGGTGTCGCGTACTCCGTTTGTGAATGAAATTTAGTTGTTTTGGTTTTATAAGCAAAATATAATGAATTTAAAAAAAAAAACATATTTCACCCATAGAAATTGTTGGTATGAGAAACATGTAAAATATCCTTTCACATTTACAGTAGTTTAGTACTGATGAAATATCTTTCTTATAGGAGCTTCATCGCAGCAAAGTTTTGTCATCTTACAAGGACATGGTATGTAATTGTTATGACTTTACTAAATGCATCTTACTGGAGTATGCCTATAACATCTAAGGTTCCAAAATAACAACTGTCTGGTATTCACATATGTTTAATCAACCTTGACAGTTTCTATGTGTTGTATCAAACATCCATTGTTACATATCTATGCTAAAAAAGTGTAAATGCATGTACTTACATTCACACACACACACACACACTTATGTATAGTCTTAACTGCACTTTAATTCAAAGTTGTTGGAAGCGTGTTATAGCTGCTAATTTGCTAGGAACTGCTAAACTTTGGTTGTGATCTCAACTCCACTGGCTAAACATCTGGGACAGTCTTTACTGTCGTTCTCTGTTTTGTGCAACTGTATTTGCCCTTTTTCTGGTGATAAGTTTTCTGCAGGTGGCTGTTGTAATGCATATGGTCGATGCTAGTAAATCCGTGAGATCTTTTCTCAAAGTAGCCAGTAGTAGTTCACTTGTACAATTTTCTAGCTCTAGTGAGGATATTAATGACACTGGTGATTGTGGTGGGATTGCAGTCTTCAGATTTTGGTCAATCTCTCCTTTTGGTATGGCTTTAATCAGAATTCATTGATGCTACATATAGCTTTTGTGGAGTTGCAGGATTGTATAACCATGCAAATATTCAAAATTAAGACCATCAGCATTTATGTATTTCATGGAAAAACATCAGTCTTATATAATGGGAGATAATATTGTTCATACTTTTCCATGTCACTGTTAAGGGCTCGTTCTTTTTATTGAGTGCATATGAATTTTTCAAATTAATTCTTGAGCATGGTTTTAAAGTAAATTTAGACTAAGTTTTCAAAGAGAAGGTATAAGGTATGAAAAAAAAAATGAGAATGAGGATAAGTGATCAACCCCAACAATCTTAGATTTGTATACTTATTTTTTTGAAAAGAGATTTGTATACTTATTGAAGCTTAATCTTTATATATTGGATTGTATCATTACTAGAATCATGCAAAGCCATACAAGATAGTGTTTGTCATTGAAATTGCAGGTTAATTTGGTAATCTGAGACACTTCATAATATTATATGCATGAGTTTATATATATACAGTTCATTTGGGTAATTATGATCTTGGAATGATCTCAGAAAAATTAGCTGAAGAGCTCAGTCAGATGTTTAAGTTGGAACTAAGTTTGAAGGTATATGGAATGGCCTTTTTCTACAATACATACAACCTGTACATGATTCGAATGTGTTTTCTATCATGTTTCTTTGTCAGTGTTGCTATCCTTTATATCCTGCATTACCTTTTGCATTGCACAGCGGTTTCTTCTATTAGAGTTACTGTCTATTGGCTGTGAAGTTTCACAAGTCAATCGGTTGTGCTGGTCTGATGAGCTTTACCCTGGAGAATTTAGTGATCTGAAAGTATGCAACTTGTATTCTGAAGAAACATCTGAGCCAGTCCATCCAAGACTGAAGGATTGCAAATTTGATATGCCAGCTTTTCAATGCAATCGTCATCCAGACCATGAAATCTTGCAGGTGCTGATCCATTATACTAATTAATATGTTGAAAATACATAGACCCATTTGTCTGTGCTGTATAAGGTCTCTTTGAAGCAGTAGCATCCACTAGCTAAAAGATCACAAATAGGTCAGTTGCTATCTTCATGATGCACCCTTGCACCTCCAATGCAACCTAGCAAAATTATAGATGTTCTTTTGTTGTATATTGTGTACCGTGCATAAGTGCTTCAGCATCCAGTAGCAATAGAGGGGGCACAGAAAGATTTGCTGGTTTTTGGAGGTGCAACTTGAAATCGTTGCCTACACTTCTAAGCATGAATAAATTCTAGAAGTTGCAGAGTTTCCCGTTTCTTGGTAAATAGAAGTGAACATGCCAAAACACTGAGATGTTTACAGACCCATGGACTGACTCTCCACTATGGATCAAAAACTAAATCCAGAGCTTAGGATTTAATAACTGGTTTTAGCTCATATTTTATGGTGTTTAATATAGTGCAGGTCTTGTATGTGCTGCAGGGATTGAAACACTTTGCTTGAATAATAAGTGAAGGTTTTTTCCTTTTTTTGTCTTTTTCTTTCGTTGCCCCCTCTTTGCTGTTTCTAGTGATAGTTCAACTATACCTCAAATGCAATTTTTTGTCCATTTGTGGATGTTGATTATTGGAGAGTAGTGGAGAAGCTATACTCCATTGTCAAGTAGGAGATTAAATCCAAATCCTCTTTATTAGATCCTAAAAGCTAGCATGCAACATTCTTTGGAGTTAAATGTTTCTTATTAATGTAATCAATAAATAAATATTAAAGCTAACCATTCTAATATCTCTAGTTTTCACTGCAGGTGTATATTACAACCTGGCTTGCAGAGGTGAACATAGATGGTCATAGGTAATTATGGAATTTGAGAGTAACTTTTCCATCATTGTTCATGCACATGCCCATGGAAGCTTGCATACAGTTCCCATTGTAAACACGCATGAACTAGATATGTTACTTCCATACTGGTACAAAAGTTTTAATATTCTTTTTTAATTTTTTTCCTTACCAGGGTGGATGAAATATTTGCAGTGATTGGGGAGGAAATACATATTTCCCTCTCATAAACTCCTTATGTTGTCTAAGAACCATCAGAATAGTTAGCATACCAATCCTTTTGTGCAATATTTGAAGCTCAACCTTGAATATGGTAGGTGCCATGAAAGAAGAATTAGTCTGCTATTTAGTTCTAACACATAAGTTGTTCCACCAGAATATTGCACAAGAAGTTCAAATGCTATGGGGTACATACTTAGTGAAGCACGGGTGGAGGCATTTTCCTGACAGATGCATGTAAGAGCAAATGATTTTCAGAGGGCTGATTGGCTAAATCAAATTATCTTTAATTGTATCAGTCTTTCTTGTTCATTTTTTATACGTGTGAACCTCTGGCCCTCCCCTATCAGAGATTCAAGCCAAGGACCGACAAATTCAAAATCTCAAGTTTGCTTTAATTGTTTAATTCCTCAATTAGCTGCACAAAACCAAAAATTCAAACCATGTCGTATTGTTATCAGTGAACATTTGATTAATTGGGTGACGATGGTAGCGGACAAAGGTCCAATTTAAATATGGATATGATAGATTGATAGATAGATAGGTGGAGTTAGGGTCAAGATTAAGGTTGGTTTAAGTAGGAATCAAATCAAGGTTGGCTTAGGTTTGGACATTTTCATGTTAAAGTTGTTAACACCTGAATGTCGTTGCAGGTTTGAATATTGATAGTAAAATATACGAAAAAAGAATTCCAACTCTTTGATACAACCACAGAAACCAAAATCCTTGAGCAGCAATATAAATATTTTAAACTGCATACATTGCTGAAACTCGAAAAGAAATTCTTTTTTAAGATTTTAATTCATGATTATTACTGAATTGTTTTCTGTGCATCTAAAATGATTCTCGGTTTCTTTTTTTGTCCAAATTTACTATGGTTTCTCAGCCTTTACCATGAACTTGTTTCGCTAACGAACACAACAGAAAAATACGTAGGTTGAAGAAAAGTTGTCCTTTGTCACCAAATTATAATATATTTTCCTTCTAAATGACTTAAATAATCACAATTTTGCTTTCAATACATAATGGCATTTGAAGGTATAAAAATTACAATTTCTACATTGAACCAAGCCCATTTCACCACACAACTTCTAAATTTTAACTTCTCCTCAATTAAAGGCATGAAATGAAATTATTAACATAAAAGTGTGCTTTCCGAAAGCCAATAACGTGGACAGCCTTGACCATTTTCTTTACTGTTAATTCACGAGGCAAAGAGAAAGAATGCATCACCAGTACCAAATATATAATTGAAACAGAGAAATAGCCTAAACTAAAATTCATAGCTTATATAACCCATTCAAGGCTTCGGCTCATTATATTGTAAACATCAGCAATTCCTAAACCCCAGCCCCTTTCTGTCTGAGAGAGGAAAGAAGAGAAGAGGAGAAAGGTGAAACCCTTTACTTATGAATGGAACGCATCCAAAGGCTTAATAAATACATTTAATTACCTGAAAATTCAGCTATCTGTTGAAAAATCAGAATGCTCTTCTGTTCTCCCCATTTACCGAAAAATCACGGGGCACCTCACTTCTCTCAAGATTTTCAAACAAGTATACAAAGACCAACTTATATTTCTCAAGAATATGACATCAATGGCCTACACTGAAAAGATCTAAGATCCTCCATTGCTATTAAGGAGACATTCTTCTCCTACATTTCCATTTGTGTGGTTCAATTATGAGCAAGTGCCAATATTTAAGTTGGAAGAAATTGGACCAGAGAGGCATGAGGGATAAGAAGACAATTGGCCAAAAAAGAGGGAAAAATCAATTAATTAATGATCAAAGTGAAAGACATTGTACCCTATCAGGGAGATTCCTGGGCATCGGTAGTGCAGTAACATATCTCCGAGGGAAGAATTTGTGAGCACTCACAATTGCATCAGAGGATGATGAGGCCTCTGCCCCGTCAGCTTGCCCCCGGCCATGAAACTTGGCAAAACGATTGATGACAGAAAACTTCTCTAGATCCTGACATTCCACTCTTAAGTCCAAGATTGAGGCTCTCTTGTCCAGACTGCATAACAATGAGGAAAGATTACAAGACAAGACAATTGGATTAAGCATAACAAGAGCTTAGGGCAAAACAACCAATGGGGGCAACCAAAGGAATGAAAATATCCTAAAAAGTAAACAAATAAATAGAGGCCCAGTCCAACATAATTCAAATCAAAGCAAAAAAATCTCCTTTTAAGAATAGTAAATCAATCCACCTGGCTTCACTCTTTTTTACAAAGCTCACAGCAAATACTAAACTGCAACTTAATAACAGTTTGTACATTCTAATAGAACCAAAAATCACACAAATTTCCTTTAGGGCCCAGCAGCTTTCAAATGTTATATTTCCTAGTTAACCAAGTATTTATCTATAAGTCATAACCTTAATTGATCCTATCAAACAAGCAACTTTACATACTAGAACATAATAGAAGAACAACAAAAGAAAACATCTTAGAAGAACAGTAATCATCCTGCAGCTAAAACCATCTCCTACGATTTTAATTAAAATGGAGGCTTATAATTATATGATGCGTGAAAAATAAGTATCAGCCCATACTTTCAACAGGCAGAATGCTCCTCAATCTCAAATCCAAAGGATTATAGAGCCTATGCTGGGGAAATACTAAGAACAGAAATGCGAAACTAATACTATCCGTGGATGTGACAAGTAGATCATTCAGTGTAACTCTGCTCATATCAGCCTCATTACCAACAAATTAACGGACATTATAACACCTTGACACCCCTAAGACAACAATATAATCAAACTTAATGGGTGGCCTGTAAGGGGAAGTTCTTACCATGAAACATTGAAATTCAAGATCCATAAACAACTTGAAGGGTCACATTAATAGCAATGTTAAGAAAGACTAGCAGAAGACGAGATTATGCATAAATATATTGGTAAAACTAAACGTCAGTTTACCTCTGTAAATCGTTTTCCAGCTTCTTTGCTCTGCTGATAAACTCTTCTGCAGCCTTTAAGATGGACTGATTACCATTTCTCTCTGACATCTTAAACTTTTCAGAGATGCTAAAAGCAAATTGTCAAAAAAAATATATTAAAAGATAGTAAAGCTTACTAACAACAATGATTCTCCGATGAGAGCCAGGAAAAACACATTTACAAGTTCTTACATGCTTTCACAGTCAGCAGGAACAGCAGTATCACTTTCAGGTATATATGCTGTGCTGCATGCATCTCCTAAGGCTGATCTGGCAACAAAATAGGCCACAGTCTCATAGTTTTTACTAGCATCTGCAGAAAGAACTACTCTTGAAGGAGCACAGAGTAGTTGCTGCATAAGATGTGTTGTCAAGATAAGCCTTCTTTTCGATCTTAGCACTGGCGGCCAATCTTCAATCATTTCAGGTTCATCTTCAACCTGTGATTATATCAATGTCCTTAAGCTAAGACCATCCGAGTTCTAAGAACGAATAACATAAGATCAAAGTAAGACAGTTGAACACTGAACATACCTTCTCAATCAATCGATTTGCTGCATGGGCCCATCCCACCTCTGCCACACTGTGATTAACAGAAAACTTCAATATAATTCCAAAAACAACGAAAAGCATAACAGCAGTGAGAGAAAAGTCAAGATGGCAACTATTTTTTGCATATTCGCAAATTATTCTTGGGAAACTTTTTAGTGGTTTTGGTCATTGAAATGTATACTGTTAAAAGTAATTGCAGCAAATGGTATACTTATTCCAATCACCTTATGTTCTGAGGCCTTTGAGAACCCTGTGTCATTTCTCTATGCCATGGTAGAAGCTCAAATGTCATACTTTTACGCTTCTTTGCTCTCACAACAACCAAATTCTGATTTGCAATATCAGGAGGCAGCGAATGAGGGGAGATGTGCTCACTTGGTATCAGCATGAGGTTTGAGCTTTGCTGGGCATTATCCAGCTGACTAGTATCAGCAGCAGCATTAACCTGCTCACTTGAATGAAAAGCATGCAGACTGTCAGAAGACGGCCTACCAACAATGAAGGGTTTTTCTGTAGCCTTCAGCATGGCAATTTTGCGAGCATCATATATAGGCAACATCTGCCCATTTTTAAATGTCCCATACCGATCAAACCAGGATGGAGCCATCTGAGGACTGATCTGAGAGTGTTCACCCCTGAGATTAGCAGCTGAATTATTACCATTAGGGAAATGCTGGGAATCATTCCGAGCAAATGCCAGGATATCATTAGAAGATAAATGTGCCTCACGGTTATCTCCAGTGCTTGATGAAAATCTTAGCATCTTAGGATCCCCAGAAGGAACTAATGGACGATTAATTGGAGTATCTCTCATCATAGTATCAGATCCATAAGATAACTGCTCTGCTCCTTGAGAACTTTCCTGCTGCTGAGCATCCAAAACAGAGTCTGGACCTTTAAATCTTTTGACACTCCTACTACTTGGATCAGTCTCTGTATTTTTCATGGCCTGCACCTGATGCAACAATGAATAGTTCTGATGTACAGCACTATTGGGACTTAAAGAACGGCCAAAAGCTTCAATGTCTCTTTGTGTAATTGCAGGATTTTGGCTGGCATCATTCTCAGGCAATACCTGCTGGGCTTTTGCTGGTTGCTCTTCTCCAACAAAGCTTTGTGGTTTAGCAGAGCCTGCAGGAAACCCAGATTGGCCACTCACTCCAGCCCGGGCAATTTGATCATCTAGCTTCTTTATTCCAGGAAGAGTTGTTTCTGAGTTAATATTTGACTGAGGGTGGGACTTAAAAAAATTTTGCGAGGACCGAGAAGACTGGGCTCCCAATAGATGTTGTGGGGCTGAGACATTGGTCCATACATTAGGCAACATTTTGGTAAAAGCACCTTGCTGTAAAGATTCAGATGGAGCAGAAGGTTGGTAAGCTGGCATAGCCTCCAACACTGGAAACTGCTGGCCTGGGTCCCGCGCATGGTTTTGGTTGCTACTACTTGGCCGAGAAGTCTCTGAAGAAGAAGCAAGGTCATTATCTGGAGCAATTTTGGGTATGTGAGGCACTGATTTCCTTCCCAATTGACTAGTTTGAGCTCTCTCACAAGAGTCATTGGCCTGCTTCGACTGAGATGCCAACCCACCAAAAGGTGCATTGACTGATTCATTTGGTGTTACCTGACTAGCCACACCAGTAACATGCTGGTTTTGAAGATGACTTTTTAAATAAGGATAATCAGAGGTGAAATCTGCAGAAACATTGCCCTGGATATTACATTGTGAGGCTTTATTGCTGGTTTGACCAGAGACATTTGAAACATTATCCCTAATTTCTCCATGGAGTGGTCCATGACTTGAGGACTGAACAGAAGCTGTTGGACCCAACCATGTCTGACCCTTCCTTCCTACCTCAGAAGAGACATGAACTGAATTTAGAGAATTAACTCCTTGAGGAGAACTCTGAGATGAAATTGCGCGATCTGGAATTGGAAACCTTTGAGATGGGGGACCTAGTTGTAAACCAAAACCTTGAGAAGCAGAAGGCCTATTATGCTGAAACTGGCCCACCGATCCATCAGAAGTTTCTGCATCTGGCATTTCAGATGATTGATTGCGTTCAGAAGAGCTTAAGTGTGTTGCAGTACCACGTTCACTGGGCTGATCGACCTTTTGAAGAAGCTCCAGCATATTTTGACTGTAAATTTGGAATATTCAGCGCCAATGGAAAATAAATAAGGAAAGCAGCATAACAATATAATAAGGAAAGCAGGAGTGTCGGCATGACCAAATATGGGATAAGGTCTAAATTTAACACTCCACTTAGGGTGATGGATCAAATTTACCACTCATCTTTGAACAGGTGCAATTTTACCACCGTACTTTCTAAATTTCACTCAAACTAATCATAAGTCCAAATATTCTTTAAATATTCTTTCATTTCTTAACAGAATATTCTTTTAACATTACTTTTTGACCATTTTTTAACCAAATTAAAAAGTACAATGATAAAATAGTATGCATTCAAAATTGAGTGGCAAAATTTAACCCATCACCCTAAGTAGAGTACTAACTATGGACCTTATCCCACCAAATAAAAATCAGATTTCAACCATGAAATATCAAATGCTGATGAATAAGTTTTTACAATCATAGCTTTTAACAACCCAAAAGAATATTTTTTATAGCTAAGTTAGAATAGCAATAAATTTCAAGCTAAAAATTCAGAACTACAAATATCGAACTACCTCATTGGAGCTGTCCTGTTTGGCACAAAACCACCAAAAGATCTGTCAGGCACAGAATCAGGATTTGAGCTTTTGGAAGGTACCCCATCTACTTGAATGCCAGGAAAACGACCCTAATATACAGAAGAAAATGTTTTAAGTCTTCCAAAGGCCTCATATATTTATTTCAAAAAATAAAAGAAACTATCAGTAGGGGTAAACAGGACAGAGAAAAAACAGCTGGCAAGTTCACACAGTTTACATATATGGCCAAACAAAAAAATCACCTTCTCAGCTTCTGTAGACTCTCCAACAGCATGACCAGTAAACTTTGACTGCCCAAAATATACTTGGTCATGACCTTTCATTCCTTGAGAAACATGTTGGGAGATTGCCTGTGAATGTGTGACACTTTTAGTTCCATAAGACGGCTCAACCTCCATATCCAGATCCCCCATAGGATGATACTGAAATCTACGATTTCCAGAAGGTTTACGACTAACATGAACAGATGACTTCTGTTTTCCTCCCCGTGGATCATTTGCATCCAACCAGACATTGTCTCTTATGCCACCAGTGGAATTATGGTGGGATATGTTTGAGCGAAAACTGTCATTGGAAGTTTCTTTGACATTGGGGTTATCCAAGATTTTTGTTACAGATGCTCCCTTGTCCAAGCAACTATTTCCTGTCGAATCAAAAGTTTGAGGGCCCTTATCCTGATTTTGCTGATATTTTGATGGAACCCTGCTTAGTCCAGAGTTTCCTTTAGAATCAACACTTTTCCAGAGATTAAGATTATTACTGTTTGGAAGTTGCCGGCAGCTCTCCTTGGTGACCCTTGTCATGCCTGAATCTGTAATTGCAGCAAAATTATTCAGATCAGAACCTTCCCTATTTACCTGAGGGCTTCCCAAGCCAGAATTCACATTCCCTGATTCAATATTTGCATCAGGAACAGGATGACCAAGACCAGAACCATGACCTCTCTCCTCATACATGGCACCTTTCTGATCACTATTCTGAGAAGGTTGCAATGAGCTTTCAATATCCTGATTTTTAGATATGGCACCACCACTATGTGATGCAGACTCAATGAAGTTCCAACCATTTGGTTTATTGTGCGGCAGACCACGAGGATTATATACTGCTATGCCTTGTTGGTGACCTGAAATGTTCTTTGGACTTACTTGCATATCTGGAGATTGAGCAACATTTCCAAAGAGTTGAGCACTTTCAGCTACAGGCTTTTGTAGAGGACTGCGATCTAACCATTTGCTTCTTTCTTCTGTTAACTGCTGAACAAATCTCTGAGACAAATCATTCTGCATTCTCCCAGCCTGTTCATTTGCAGTCTGAACTCCCAATTGCTGAACCCCAGGAACACTACAAAAATCAAGATTGATATTGGCATCAGTAGGCATGGGAAAAGGTTTAGAGTTCAGCATCGAGGCATTCTGCAAGTTGTTATCGGCCCAAGCTGATTGCTGTTTGCTGCCATCATTGACAATTGATGATTGCATGCTCCCACTTGGAGGTTCACTATTCTGCACACCCAAACCACTCCACTCTTCCTGTACCCCTATATCATTACTAGATGTTTCTGCTACAGCTGACTGCATGAGAGCACTCCAACTTCCACTTTGCACAGAAGGAAATGGCCCCAAAGAGTCTGTACCATCCAACACTGAGCCCATGCTGGCGCTCTTTCCAAAGATATCCCATACACTGTCATCTGAACCAAACAAAATCTTTTCTTCAGTTGGATCTAGCGTAGCCACATTCGCAGAGGGGGCAGCCTGAATCACTGACTTCTCCAGGGATGTTTCTGATAGACCAAGATGTTCTTGCCTCCCACGAGACTCCTGCATCAGTGCATTTTTTGGCTGGATGGCCATTTGCTGCAAGTTTTCTGAGTGAAATCCACTATTTAAACCTTGACCAGCTGCAGCACCAAACATATTTTTACCTGGATCACCCTGTCTAGAAACTGAAGCTCCATCTTGCAAGCCAACTTGATCTGGAAACATAGCATACTGATTACCGGGAGACGAATTACTACTGGCTGGCACCTGCTGCATTATAGACTTATCCATTTGGACAGAAGAATATTGATATGGATTTCCTCTTGCACCACTGCTAGAGATCCCAAAAAATGATGGATCAACTTGTTGAGGAACCAAACCCATCAAACGCACCTGGCCTTGCTCAGGGGAAAACATAAATCCACTAGAGGATCCCAGCATGGCTGGAGAGGCACCATGCTGTAGCCAATTTGCATTTGGTGTCATGTGCTCAGGCTGCCAGGAATAATTTGTAGCATCGTGGACAGGAACACCATTGATTGGAGCAGGAGAAAGGCTACCTGATCCCTGTTTTACAACAGAGGAAACCTGATTCGCAGAGCTCAACTGCCTTGCTTCCGGTAGCTGAAACTGTGGCTTCTGAAGTTGCTGCCTCTGAAATTCTTGCATTTGCTTCAGCATAGCATTTTGCTGTAATACCTGCACGTCAGTCATCCCCGACTGCTGCCTTGGCAAAGGCTGGATCATGCCAGGATGTTGTCCACTAATTTGCTGTTGCCCCCCAAAAAAATCGTAATTTACTGGAGATTCATTAGATTCCAACCTCAATGAATTTTTCTTATGAAGATCAGGGCCGTTTCCTATCTGTGAATCAAGAGCTGATAAGCCTCTAGATGCTGTATCCACTCCCAAAAAGTTTGTTTCACCCTGCCTTGCCTGGAAAGACTGATGCCCTTGCATATAGCCATTTACAAATGGTGGTTGGTTTTGTGATTGACTTCTGGCAATTTCAGGCCTAAAAGCTGATTGAGTGAAGCTCAGGCCATGCTGCAGGCTTGAAGACTGACCACCATGTCCTCTGTCAGACTCAGCTTTTGACAAAAGAAAATATAATCACGTCAACTAAACGGTGGTTTAGAAGCATCTCACAACAAAAATCGCATTACTATAACTGTTGTAACAAAAGCAATTACAAACTAAACAATAAGATGTCTCAATTATTACCTAATTGATTTACACTGAAATTCTTCAAACTGGAAACAAGAGGCCCACCAACTTGTCGCTGGCTTCCAACCCACAGATTGTTACTTAAACCAGGCCAGGTACCGTCAATGACCTGTGAGTGATGCTGGCCCTGGGACAAACTCTCTTGGCCAAGGAAATTATGGATCCTGTCTCCAACTTCGTTGCCAGGCATAGATAATCCGAGCCACAAATATTCAGCAGCTAAAATTTTGTGAGAAGAAAATTACTACCTACAAGAAATAAGAATTAAGTTAAAGTTTTGACACCCCTGCAATTCCATTAGAAAGCAGACAATCATATGAATTTGACTTCTTTAAATCCAACTGTAATTAGAAACAAACCTCTTCTGGACATTTAAACATTCACCCCAGTTGCCACGTTTCAAAACTCAACCTTATCCTGCATGCATAAAATCCAACATATTATTTGTTTGTGGGAAACAAAAGTTTAGGCAACTATCCCAGCATGAGAAATTTTCCACCTTTCTTTTCTTCGGTTGGGATAGGGAAGGTGTGGTGAGAAGTATAAAATAGTCAAAAAAGTATCCAGCAAACAAATGAAATAGCAGCATGGAACAATAACCTAATATGCTTCAATACAACTTGTTTAATACAAGATATCATAGGTACTTATTAAACCATATAAAATTTGAAAACTAATTTTTGAAATTCAAGGGAGTTTTTAATCTAGGATTATTGAAAATGAATGCAAAACACCTTCAACTCCATATGCAACCAATTTTAGTTAATACAAAAAGCACAAGAAGGGAGCTTACTCTCAATTGTACAAATTTATATCATTATAGTTCTTGAGCAATCATATTATACTTGCTATTTTAAAAGTGACATATCAAAGTCGACATAAACATACCCTGCATCTACAGACTATTGATTTGAAAGCTAGCAGTGCTTTAACTGCGCCTTCATTCTCATATAAAATATTGAAATTAGTGTGGCAGAGCAAAAAAGAATCATGTTAAGGATTATTTTATTTTGGAGGAAAAAATAGAAATAGTTTATTAACATTCATTTTTCCCCTTGCCTAGTAGAACAGAAATTCTTGATGTTCATCGTTTTTCCTTAATCTATTAGTAAAGAAACAACGGTGCCACATTGATAACACAATAACTTCCATTCTCTTGTAGGAAACTTCTATATCATCAATAGTGAATCACAATAATATTGTTTAAGAGGTTCATCCTCCTAAAGAAACATAATATCTTCCATTTTCTAGTATCCTACCGTGCACCCTGAATGGAGCATCCAAATAATGTAGTTTAAGGAAATTCTCTCTTTGAGCAATTATATTTTTGAAATTCGACTCCACAGATCATCCCCAAATCCTAAGCAATCTTACATCCAAAATTATGGCTTTTGAATTAGTCATCTTATGATTCCGATCCTCTTAGCATGTTTGTCATCACCCATATTTAGATATACTAGGTAAGAAAAACTTCAGAACAACTTTCAGTCCCCAAGCTTTCAACTGAAGCCCAAAGAGATATCTCCAAGCACTATCCAAGGAGGGCATTAACTTTATGCCCAGCTAACCCTTAAAATTTCTAATATTTCAACTTGATAGGTACAGTCATAATCAGAGTACAGATGAGTAATCCAACTCTCAAGTACAGGGACCAAGAGCTAAAAAACTGATTAGCTATTGAAGAGTAGCTCATTCTTATTTGCAAGATTATCTTCCAACTGCTGCACAACTCAAGCTAAGAACTTCAGTATCTAGATAGATGCTTCAACCTCAAGTACAAGCAATTAGAGCTTCCATGAAACCCTGTATCATAACCTCCCATCAAAAATCAACATTTTGGCACACTTAATAAGGAATACAAGGTATTATTTGCGCCAAAAGTTGATCAAGTTCCACCTATGCCTCACCAGATATAGAAGTTAAGGGTAAATGAGGTATGAGGATCTCATGAAACATTTACTGAAACTAAAGGAGACAGAAATATATTTCCTGTATGGAGCAAGAAGAACCAAGTAAAGAAAGCTAACCATGCCTTAAATATTCATAATCCACAGACTAGACACCAATGTGAATATCCACACAAACTGTCTTATAAAACCAAGACTCCTTTTCCAACAGTCTAAAATTCTAATACAACAGAAACTCATAAAGCTTGACATCCTCCTCCACTTAACTACTATATGTCAACCATCTCCATTGAAACCAAACCAAAACTATAAATTCACAAATATTTTTACTGTTGTTCAGACTTTAATCAGTGCATGATCCCTTGAGTTCGCAATGCTTATCACACAATGGCTTGACCAAGGAAATAAATTGGAAAAAGAACGATATTTGTGGATACATATTGATCTTAAAGACATTCTTGAATGCCCCCTATAAAAGAGTGCAAGCATTCTGACAGTAAATCTAGTGACACGATTTTACTGTGAATTCATCATAGAAGACAAGTTCTTGTATCACAACCTTTCTTATTTTCTCACTATAGGAATCTAATGGCACAGTTTTCTTCATTTTCTGGTCAATTTATGTTGCATCCTCCCAAATCAACATGAAACAAAAGCTCCATATCATTGAAACTTAATAAAAGGTAAATTGACTAAGTCACTAAACAGATATAAATACCAGAAGCTGGCAGCCTGACAAACCAAATAAATAAAGATCCAGACAGCACATAAGCTAGTAATAACACCAGGTGAGCATCAGCCAAGTGAAAAAGAAAAGGCTACCTAACATTACCAAAAGTAAAAATCAAAAACATCAAAGGCTGCCATAAAGGTCAATGAACTGCAAATATCACAAAAGAGAAAAAAAAAACTCAAGAAGCAGCCAAAGCAAATACTAGATGTGAAGTACAAGCACAAATCCCTTCATAATGAGAAATGCGGGAAACTAAATTAAAAATAAATACAAAAAGATTTGCATAAAAAAGCTTACAACCTTTCACATAGCAGGAAAAGAAAAAGAACTACTATAACTTTTGCTCAATTTAAAATTTTCAATTCTCTCTCGAAAAAAGGCTCTCGGCATCCTCCATTTTCTCAGCAACCAAACAAACGCTGAAACTAAAAAATTCCATAAAAATCTCACATTTCTAACCAAAACCACAAAAGATCGAAACGACAGCAACCAATTCCCATCCCAAAGTAAAACGACAATACAAAAAAGACAAAAGCCCGGGCATAGAATACCAAAGCCCTAGCATAGATTCAGAGCCTCAATATTTTTTTTTCAAAAAATCTAGAGATAGAAAGAAAGAGACATTTAGGGTTTCTAGAGAAAGAGCAGTAGTGGACTTACAGTGAATTGGAGAAAGCCTTTGAAATGGAGCTCGAAAAATCGATCCTTTTAGAGTGTCAAAATTTTGAGAGAAGGGTTAGGGTTTGCATCCGAACGAGATTTTTAGAGAGAGAGAGGGGGGAGAGAGAAATGAGTGTTTTCTTTGAGCTCGAAGAGAGAGAGAGATAAAGTGATCGAAATAGTGCGAAATTTTCAACGAACAGAGGAGCAAAAATGAGGTTCGGATCCGAAGGTGAAGTCTGGAGGAACGAATCCGAGGTTTGGAGTCGAAGCTGAAAGGGAGGGGAGGTTGGAGGGAGAATGGGAACTGGGAGAGTGGGTGAGGGTCGAGAAGCAATTTGGCAGTCCTCTAAGGAGAACCGGCCACGTAGAGAATCACTTGGTGGTGCCCACGCTTGAAGATGTTCTGGCCGTCTGATCTCCATAAAAGTTTTCTTACTTTTTAAATCTTTTTCATCTCAAATTTAATATTTAAATATTAGTAAGAAAAAGGCCTTGATTTAAAATTGTTTTTGTTATTACAAATTAATTTCAGAACTAAATAAATATGAAAATCTAATTTTAAAAATAATCAAATATGAAAAGCTAATTTTGAATATAATTAAGTAATAACTTTTTTGACAAATATTGAATACTATAATTTTAGATACCCTAAAAAAGGAATTTATAAAAAAGAAAAAATTATGAGAGAAGGATCTGGTGATAAGGTGATTTCAGAAATAACCACCCATATAAAGTTATCTGTTTCTACCCAAAAATAAATATGAGTAGACCCAAATGCCCTTAAAAACATCATTTCAAATAAATGCTCAACTGTTTGAGCTATCTGCCTCTTGCCAGGGAGAAAATGAAAAACATTGAAAATAAATGCACGCAGCTGTTTGAGCTCGGTCATCTTTCTCTATCTCAACTCTAGCAAGTCTCTGTTGAGCACCATCGTTGTCAGCTCTCTCAGATCTCTGAACTGTATGAGCTCTGTCAATTCTCTGTTGAGCACCATCATCATCGGACTGTGGTCTATCACTCGGCATCTGGCGACATTGTCGTAGATTAACACATCCTATAGCAAAGATGACATCAAGGTACCTGTTATTGGGTTTATTTTTGCAATACACTTAAATTTCTGAAACATTTGGTCTAAATGATAAAATGGATTAGAAACATTGCCTAGAGTTGTTACACGCCATGCATCTATAACATGAGTGAACTGTTATTTTAGCGTGTCACGGCCGTTATTGGCGTGTTGTGGGTTAACTAGTTATTTGGGTTGTTAGTGTGTCACAGCTGTTCTTGGGGTGTGGTGGGTTAACTGAATTTATGGGTTTTTGGCGTATCATGGCTATTCCTGGTGTGTCGTGGGTTAACTGGTTTTTTGGGTTTTTATCGTGTCACGGATGTTGGTGTAACCAGTCAGTAATTACAATGATTGGCGTGTCACGACAGTGATGCATGGCGTGTAACGATATTGATACATGGTGTGTCACGACATTTGACTTGATATGCATGGCGTGTTACAACATTTTACGTTATTTGCATGGAGTGTAACAACACCACTAACAAATTTTTTATCACGGCATGTATTGTGTAAAATGATTGACAATTTTTTTTTTCAAAATTTCAGTGGGGTTCCAATTGTGCGAATTGTGATAAGACACAGTGGTCAGTGGGTGGATGGCATTTGCAAGGGTGGTGAGTCACGATTGCGGGGGGTTATGAGTGATTTGTCGTTTGAGGGCTTGATGAAGCTAGTTGAAGAAGTTGTTGGGGTAAACTCAGAAATTGACGAGATTGAGTTACATGCATTGATCAGTACACCCGGAGAGCTATCACGGCCAATTATCAAGGACAATGAGGATATTGCATTAATTTTGCTAGAATAGAGGAATGTTCCGACTTGTATGTCAGCATTAAGAGACACCAAACAAATGTTATGTCACATGGAGAAGTTGGACAACATTGTAATCAGCTCAATCAAAATGAGATTTACAATGCTTCACATATACCACAGCATTCGGTCCGTAACCCACAACAATGGTAATTGAGGTACGCACAAGAGTTTGTGCAGCCCGGTAGAGAAATGACATTCACAGAACAATTGGCTGCACAATTCCGATCAAGATGTGCATCAAACCAATTTCTTACTTCTCTTGAACAAATGTAATGATCAGGTGAAACTGTAGAATGTGTAATGCCATTGTCAAATGAGAATACGACAGTTGAGGACAACAATGTGAGGTTGGAGGGTGACACTGCGACACTGGAGTATAATACTACATTTGATGAGGGAAATGAGGATTTGTTCGCTACCGGTGAAGATAGATTTGATCACACTTCAAATGATGGGCTTGAACAATCGCAAGATGACAATTCAGACGATGACTGCCTTTATGATAGTGACATTCCAATTTGCAATAATGTTGAAGCCGAAACGGAACTTGTTGGAGGTGTTGATGTAGGAGATGTTCAGTGTGATGACCCCATATACAATAACCCCATCGTTGGTGAGAACGAGATTCGTTCCCTTGATACATTGCTCGATGACAGTGATCAGGAAAGGGGAAATGCAAGGATATCTCGTACGTGGGAAATTGCAGGTGCAGAAAAGTTCTCTTTCCAAACAATTACCATTGAGGAGTCGACATATGCCGAAGATTGCTTATACTAAGGAAGAATGTTTTCGTCAAAGGCCAAGTTAAAACGAGCTTTGAACATGTTGGTTATAAAAGAGAAGTTTGCGATAAGAGTAAAAAGGTCATGTAAAGCTCGTTATGAGGTTGGTTGCAAGGACAAGGCATGCAAGTTCAGTGTTCGTGCAACGAAGTTACCTGATAGAGGAGAATATTGGAAAGTTCAAATATTCCACAAAGTACACACCTGTACCGTTGATGGTTTGCAAGGGCAGTTTCCAACTACGAGTGCGAAGATGATTGGTGAACTTATGTCACACAAGATTCGAGCTAATGGAGTAGCATTGAGACCTAAGGACATAATTTGTGAGATGAGGGTTTAGTGGGGATTGGAATGCTTGTATGGTAAAGCTTGGCAAGCGAAGGAGTATGCAGAAAGGCTTATTTTCGGTCCACCGAAGGAGTCATTTCAGCTACTACCATCGTATTTTTATATGTTGGAACAAGAAAATCTTGGCACAGTGACTGCAGTGGCTACTGATGAGGAAAAAAGATTCAAATATTGTTTCTAGTCATACGGGGCTTGTATTCGGGGGTTCAGGGATGTAATGCGTCTTACGGTTGCAATTGATGCGACACATCTGAAAGGTAGGTTCAAGGGTGTTCTGTTTGTAGCTGTATGCAAAGATGCGAACAAGTGCGTATATCTAGTTGCGTTTGGCATCGGCCATGTTGAGGACGAAGACTCGTGGACGTGGTTTCTTAGCAGGTTACGTGATGCGGTTGGTTGTCCTGAAAACACTATGTTCATTTCTGATCAGCATCTCATCATTAAGAAAGCAATCCAAAATGCATACCCAGAAGCGCACCATGGTTTATACGGTTACCACTTGATAAAAAACTTTAAAAATAAGTTCAAGTGCGACGATGTTTGTATGTTTTTCACCCTTGCTCGAGATTGCTATAAGGTGGCCGATTTCAACAGACATATGAACCAGATACAGCAGATTCACCTAGGAGCCCACGCGGACCTTATGAGAATAGGGCCTGAGAAATGGGCATGTGCATGTTCACCGGCAAGGCGATACCAAATGATAACATCCAACATTGTGGAATGTGTTAACTCATGCTTGAAGCATGCAAGACAAATGCTGATCACTGTTTTGATTGAGTTCATCAGAGACATGTTCCAGCGTTGGTTCCATGAACGATATGATGAGGCTGTCAAGGTGACCACGCCCCTCAGCCCTTGGGTTGCCAAGCAGTTGAGTAAAAGTTCAATGATGCACATCGCTTTCTAGTTAAGCCTATCAATCGAGTGGAGTTCAAAGTTAAAGACGGGAAGATGGACAGACTTGTAAACCTGTCCAGGAAGACGTGTTCATGTTGTGAGTTCCAAATAGATTTACTACCATGCAGCCATGCCATTGTAGCAATAAGGTCAGAATATCTTTATTTCTTATTTGAACAGTAATTGACATAGCATTTACATTATGCTTGAAGATTGAGTTTTTAGTGTTTTTCAGTAAATGAAATCATGAAGCCATTGAATTCTGCACTGACTACTACAAGACAACTGTTTTCATGGAGGGTTATTCAGGATCCATTAGGCCGGTAGGGCATCCTAGTGAGTGGGACATCCCCCCTTATGTAAAACAAATTGTCGTCTTGCCCCCACCTTGGTGAGGCCAAGCAAGAAGACCTAGGAGGAGAAGGATTCCATCAGCTAGTGAAGGCAGTCAAGTACGGAGATGTTCGCAATGCAAAAGGTACGGGCATAACAGACAAAACTACCCATACCCATTTGTAGTTTCATCCACAAATCCGACACCATCTCCAAGTTAATCGATGACTCCACGATTGCGCCGACCCAAAGCATGTTCAAGTTGCAGACAAACCGGTCACTCACGCAACAATTGTCCAATACGAAGGACAATGTTTGAAAATGTAGGGTGTGTTGTGAATGAAGACAGCTTGACCGCCAAACTAAATGTGTCTGAAAATTGTAGTTGAATTCGTTTTACTTTAAGGATTTGTCTGCTCGATCATTCTATGAGGCACTTTTAGTTACAGACTTTGTTGCTAAACATTTCAGGCAGATAAGCATGTCAAGGCCTCTATCTGATCAAGATCGTGTTAAAGTACATTCTTACATTGTTTGTAAAAATGTTTTCGATTATAATCTCCATCAGATAGAAGCCATGTATTTGCTTATCTGCCTGAAATGTTTGGCAACAAAGTCCGTAACTAAAAGGGCCTCATAGAATGACCGAGCAGACAAAATGTCAAGATCCTCATACTATATGCGTTGGATCTGCAAAACATGGCACAGATGCACCAGTGAGTTAAGCCATAATGTGCAACAAGGTATACAGAAGAAATAAATAAGGAATAAATGTGAGACATGCCATGCATAACAAGTAAAATGTTGTGACACGCCGTGCATATCAAATAAAATATTGTAACACGCCATTCATAACAAGAAAAATGAAATGACACGCCATGCATAACAAGTAAAATGTTGTGACACGCCATGCATAACAAGATAAACTTGGTGACACGCCAAGGATAACAAGCAAAATATTCTGACACGTCATGCATAATAAGTAAAAGGTTGTGACACGCCATGCATAACAAGTTAAACATTGTGACACGCCATGCATAACAATTAAATTGTTCTGACCCGCCATGCATAACAAGTTCTGGTGTGTAAATTTAGACGTACGATTTTATAATGACAAGATAGAATTTTGGCCTAAAAACAACTGGAAAAATAAAGGAGGATGGATACAGAACAATTTCATGCTTGAAGCAATTAGATGGATGGAAAAATCTATATATTCAATGTTAATCAATGTAATGTTGGGTTGGTGCAGCCGGTGTGCTTGGAAGAGAAAGACGACGAACCTGGAAATTAATTAATGCCAAACTGGGGTGACACGCGACGGCCTAATTCTTATGACACGCCGACTGGAAGCAGATTAATGGCATCACACGTTGAGTATCTGGAGATTTATGGCTTGACACGCCACGACCCAATTGTTCTGACACGTTGAGTGGAAGCAGATTTCTTGGCTGACACGCCGAGTGTTAGTGGATTTACGGCGTCACACGCTGACTTATTGCAGAATTTTGGGGTGACACGCTAAGTGTAAGCAGATATATGCTGGGACACGCTGACTGGTATCATGTTTAAGGCGTCACACGCTGACTTTTTCTGACTGTGTATCAAATTAAATATATTGTATATAGAAAAGGAAAAAAATTATTGGTATCAAATTAATTGTGTATAGGCAAAAACATTAATTGTGTATCAAATAATTGTACAAAGTATATTGTGTATACAAAAAGAATTATATCTATTTACAATGAATTGTATACAATAAATTGTGTATACAAAAAATGTGTATAAAATGAATTGTATAAAAAAATTTATGTGTACCAAAAAAATTGTATAGACAAGGGCCTATATGTTCAGGGTTCGCTCTCACAACTATTGGAAAAAATTTTTAGAACATATTGCCGATGCATTTTTGCAATCATATTCTGCTTAATTTCAATCTTTTCTGATTGCAAAATATGCTCGATGTACCCTATCATGAACATACCGCAACTGACACTATCATTCTGCCGATGCACTTTAGCTTTTGGTAAATGAATATCCAATGGTATCAGCGTCAAATCCCGTCTCTTCCGACGTATGTTGTTGAAATAACCGGCTTGGTGGCAGATGAATGGCATCATTGTCGTCAAGGGTGTCATCTGACCCGCACGAACTCTGTTATCCTTAGCATATGAAGTTATTGCTGAGTCCACGACCTTGATCGTCCACTTCACCAAGTCGATCTTCGCAACCACCCAATGCCCACCAACATTGCAAGGCGCGAGGATGAAATCAACATCTTCCCATTTTTTGGCGTACGTTGGCCTTTCACCCTCCACATAGCCCCGCAACTCATCTGGAATTTGCATTTTGGCTCGGGCATCTTCTGTTGGAAATTCGGTGTGTAGCATACGGATGGTGTCCTGTGAAACATGTAAACATTAGCTTACACTTCATGCAATCAAAAACTTAGTATTTATAGAATTGAACAATTTTCAAATAAACTTACGAAGAATATCATGTCAACCATGCATACACGAGTAGTGTATAGCTTCGACTTCGGCCCTGTCATTCGCTTGTAGAGTAGGCTGAGGCATGCGTCGATATGATTACTTGTCATTTCCTCATCGGGATCCTCTAAGGTTATGAAAAAGTCAGCCCCTTGATCCCCTAGGATGCCGACGTTACGCCTGCATATATAACATAATTAATTTCATAAGTCTTGGTGGATAACTGTTTCATTAAAAAACAATATTTGCAATTTTATTTACGAACTTACCTCGCGGACTCCTCTTTCTTGAAAGCTTCGTAGTCTTTTACGATTTTATCCCTCACATCTCGACGGGTCACTAAAGGGTCAACAAATGGGCTTTCCATGTATTTGCTCGCCATTTTCAACCGTGCTCGCTCAGTTGGGTCTGAAATTTCTGCTTTACCATGATGGACAGTAGATGACTCTGGTGACGACGACTGTATCTCAACTGCATCAGGAGTGCTCTGACGATAAAGAATGATAGCTCCTGCTGCTGCGTCGATGAATGCATCGGCCAGAGGAAGATGCTCTCCTTCAGCATCATCTAACTGAAGGGTGACATCCACTACTACAGCTTCTTCGACGATGTCATCTACATGAGTTACGTGCTCTCCATCAGCACCAAGAACGTTATCGTCAATGTCAACACCAGGTTCATGATGCTGTCCATCATCAGCATCATCGTGCTCCATACTAGCACCATGAGATGGACCGCCCTACAAAATTGGAAAAATTGTTAGTTAGCTCATAAAATACCACAACCCATAAACTGTAAAATGTTGTGACACGCCATGCATAACAAGATAAACTTGGTGACACGCCAAGGATAACGAGGAAAATGTCGTGACACGCCATGCAAAACAATTAAAATGTTGTGACACGCCATGTATAACAAGATAAACTTGGTGACACGCCAAGGATAACAAGCAAAATGTTGTGACACGCCATGCAAAACAATTAAAATGTGGTGACACGCCGTGCATAACAAGCTAAACTTGGTGACACGTCAAGGATAACAAGCAAAATGTTCTGACACGCCATGCATACCAAAATCAAACGTTGTGACATGCCATGAATAACAAGTAACATGTTGTGACACGCTAAAGCTGACACGACAACAACTAACTATAATACAAATGTCATGACCCGCTAATGACCAAAAACAAGTTAAACCACTACCACTTAACCCCAAAAACCATCAAAACCATCAAGAAACACAGTCTAAACAATTGCTAAACGTAAACCATCAAAATACAAGCGAAGATAGAATAACGTACTTGTGATTTAAGGTCGTCAAGAATCCGACCAACGATATGGTCCTCAATCGTCTGCATTGCTACACTCAATGACTGAATTAAAGCCTTCAGATCCAACATATCTTTTTCATGCTTACGCATGATCCATCAGAGCTGACGGGTTGTGACTGCTCCATCATTGATTGTTCTTGATTGGGTCAACTATGATTGTTCTTGATTGGGTCAACTACAATAACATATATAACTGTGTTATTCAATAATCATGTATGAAATTGTTGAACATTAACTGTTACAACTTTAATATCTTTACCACCGGCTCGTTAGCAGTCTGCGGTGGAGCCGGACCGATCGGTGCTTTAGGACCTATTGTCGCTTTCATAAACTGCAATTACATATATAACTGTATTATTCAATAATCATTTTTGTTGAACATTAACCGTTACAACTTTAATATCCTTACCGCCGGCTCCTTAGTTGTCTGCGATTGGGTTGGACTGATCGGTGCTTGAGGACCTGTCCTCGCTTCTATAAACTGCAATTACATAAATTACTGTGTTACTCGATAAACATATGTGGGAATGTAGAACACAAATCGTTAGAACTGATCTTACCGACGGGGTCGTTTCCACTCTGCATCTGAGGAGGACTAGTGGGTGGTTCTGGAGCTGTCGGCCCATGGTCCAACTGCAAACATAGAAATGTTATTCGATAATCACAAATGAAATTTGAGAACACAAAACTGTTACAATTGTCTTTACCGGCTGTTCACTGCCTTGACCATGATCATCCGCTTCATCCATCAACTCATTAACTAAAGCAGCAACGGTGCGCATTCGCTTCGTGCCACCGGAGGCTCTTTTCTCCTTCAAGCTTTTCTTTTTTTGCCTCGCACCTAAGCCCCAATTCGACTGATCCTCCATGTGCCCTATTGGCACGTACTCATTACCCTTCGATAATGGGACATCAAGGTCCATAAAATACTCTCGGAGGGCCTCATCTGCTGTGGGTTCCAAAGTCTCCAGTGCCTACAACTGTAAATAAACAAATAAAATGTTGTCATTATCGAATAGGAAAAATTATTTTACAAATATAACGCAAAAATTAGCAGCTGCTCACTCACTTGGTCAGATGACTCTAACTTCTGAATTGTCTTGTAGAAGTCTTTTGGCTTCTGATTGTAATCCCATCTGCACATTCGTGGGTGGACGTTGTCCTTTGGACCAGAGGGGGCAACTATTTTTCGGAAGGCCGAAATTGCCTCAATTGCCCATAACTGCATGTCAAATGTAACCATTATCAGACCGTCAATCATAAACAACTGCACCCATAAATTTTTTGTTCAAAAAGAAACTAAAAAATGTTACGTTTTAGTACTTGTATCACCCATGCGAATCCGTAAATGTTGTAGCGTAACCGAGTTTCCTTTGTCACGCTCAAGTTAGGAACTTTAAACCCCTTCAAAAGGTAGTCCAAGGTTAGCTTCCAAACATAGTGCCCCCATGGAAAGACATTCCAAGCGTCGATGTCCTCCACCAATGACAGCAACCAAGGCGTCACCTGTCTATGGTAGTCTTGATCAAATAAAATGTTATTCGTGATCAAGACGAGTGCCATCTTGATCGCGTCTCCTGGTCACTAAAAGTTACCCCCGCGGAAGGTATCAAGCAAAGCTTGCAGCTTAAAACTGTCCTGCCCATTCTAGTATCTTACATGAATTCCATCCGCAGCAACCTCGTACGGTCGTCTGAACACATCGAGCATTGGACTAAACTTCAACCCGATGATGAGGCAGAACTCTTGCTTTGATAGCCGCACCTTGCTCTTGCCAATGGCAAACCATAGCTCGTGGTCCATTGACTGCCTCTTAGTGATCCGACGAATCATGATGTTGTGCAAGAGACCGGAGCAAAAGTACCTCTATGGATAGACGTCCAAGAGCATTCTGAAGCAAGTACGCTTAACTGGATCGTACTCCCGCTTTTGTTAGAGAGTTTTTGTGATGTAATGCAGCTGCGACCACTTACAGTGAGTGTTAATTGCGATGTTGAACGCCCACTTCTCCCTCGGCACTATCAACAAACTGTCAAGATCCTCATACTGTCTGTGCTGGATCTGCAAAATATGGCACACATACACTAGTGAGTTAAGCAGTCATGTGCAACAAGGTACACTGAAGACATAAATAAGGAATAAATGTTGTGACACGCCATGCATAACAAGTAAAATGTTATGACACGCCATGCATAACAAGTTAAACGTTGTGACATGCTATGCATATCAAGTTAAAGGTTATGACACGCCATGCATATCAAGTAAAATGCTATCAAATGCCATGCATAACAAGTAAAATGCTGTCAAACGCCATGCATAACAAGTAAAATTCAGTGACACGACATGCATATCAAGTAAAATGCTGTCACACGCCATGCATATCAAGTAAAATGCTGTCACACGCCATGCATATCAAGTAAAATGCTGTCACACGCTAATAACTAACTATAATAACAATGACGTCACACGGTAGACACCCAAAACCGCTAAAACCACTACGACTTAACCACAACAACCATCAAACCAGCAAGAAAACACAGTCTAAACATTTGCAAAACAAAACAAAAAACCCGAACATATCAAACAAACCTAGGAAAAAACTAAAAAATTAATGAACACAAGAATGTTGCGAATTTGAGACTCACTAACCTCTTCATTCATGGCCGACATTTTTGCTGGTGCTGTGGTTTCATTCCGCTTGCAAAGAGCCTTCTCGAACACTTCGGTACCGGTGGGAATGAGAAATGAATCACACAGACGTTACGAATTCTGAATAATAACTGTTTAAAATGAAAAATGGCATTATAATATTCTTATTTATTCTGAAAAAGGGAAATTAATACAGTGGAAGTCCAAAGGATTACCACGTTAACTGCCTGCTTTTTTTTTTCTCTCTCTATTTCAAACCATGACGTGTTAGCTGCTCAAGCACTGCCGTGTCACGCACTCTAAACCATGACCATGGCGTGCCAGCTTTTCAAGTAATGCCGTGTCACACACTCTAAACATGACCATGGCGTGTCACCAACTCTGAACTCTAGCGTGTCACAGATTCCCTCCATGGCGTGTCACCAACTCTTAACTCTAGCGTCTAACAGATTCAATCCGTGGCGTCTCACCAACCCTGAACGTTGGCGTGTCACAGATTCCCTCCATGCCGTGTCACCAACTCTTAATCTGGCGTGTCACAAATTTCCTCCATGGCGTCTCACCAACTTTGAACGTTGCCGTGTCACACATTCCCACCATGGCGTGTCACCAACTCTTAACTCTAGCGTCTCACAGATTCCCTCCATGGTGTCTCACCAACTCTGAGCGGTGCCGTGTCACACATTCCCAACATGACGTTTCACAAACTTTAAACCCTGCCCTGCGACAGCCATCTAACATATGGCCTGCTATAGCAGGACCATTTCCTGCTTTGGATTCACATCTTTCTCCTTTCAATTCACCACCGTATCAAGGTTTTCTGATTTCACATCATTAGCCAAGCTTTCCATTCATGACGACCTGTTCCTCGTTTGATTTAATATCTCTCTTCTCCTATTATCTGAATGCCATGTCCCAAATCTCTGAAAACTCATCTCATGCAACATTATTTTGTTTTGCACAACCTTCGGAAAAAAATTTGGGTATTTTGCACAACCAATCTTTGCATATTTATTTTTTTCTGTCATTTTTCGCTTGTTTGAGAGTGTACACTAACGAAGACGGCTCATTAAGGGCATTTTTGTCCCAAAATCTTTTCTGATGGCTAAAAACAGTTAAAAGTATCCTGCCGGTTCTTTACAAAAACACGTTATTTATAAGGGTTTAAAAAAATCCCCTATAAAAAAATATCTCAAAAGAAAAGGTTAAAATATAAATTAGTAATCTACCAAACTATTATTTGAAACTTTTATATTTAGAGGTGACAAATTGACCAGTTTCAATTGGATCATTTCAAATTTAGATCAAGTCAAGATTGAATTTTATCGAGTTTTTATCATACTTAGATAAGTCGATTGTGGTTTTTAAAAAAGTTATTTTGTTGTATGGGAAAGTAGAAAGAGAAAAGATAAATTTAGAATATAAAAGTTAATTTTTTTTCAATGATGTTATTTATATTTTATTTAAAAAAACATTTGGTATTTTTTTAAGATTATCGTGTAACAAAGTAATTTTATTACTACAGTAATATTGTCACGGGTGATTTAATATCATCATATTTGGAATGACTTTAATAATTATTAATCACTGAGAATTAAAGATAATCATAATTGGTAACACATAAAAGTTAAATATCATTGTGTATAAAATACCAAAATAATAATATTCGAGAAGTTAATAAATTTATAATCTTAATATTCTATTAACATAACAATTTGTGAAAATATTAATATTTTATTTCTTAAATAAGTTATATTTAATCTAATCAATAAGCTAAATTGAAAAATAAATTTGTATTTGATAAACTAATAGTAACCTTTTAAGTTAGATGCAAAACTTTCGAATGATTTATCAAAACAATAATGAATTTTCTACCAAAACAAAGATTATATACCAAACAAAAGGAAAAAAACATGTGAGAAGAAACATGTAATATCTTTTAGGTTAGCTATAAAAAAAATACTTAAAAGAATAATAAAAGCTTCTTATGTAAATATTATCTATAATCTATAACTATATATAAAATTTGTCTCTAAACGTAGTAATTGTTTGACATGTGTCCAAAACATAGGTGGTATTTGGTAATTATACAAGGACTTAGCATGGATTCTTGTTTTTTGTTATTATTAGTGAGAAGGACATTTTCAGGTTTGTGGTGAATATTAGATGATTATATGTCTCTCCGATGGTATGGAATTTTAAGGATGTACATATTTCATATTTTAGTAAATGGTTTAGGCCATTTTGGTATGCTCACTTCTACTGTGTACTTTATGTTAAGGATATCTTGGGTTTTCTTTAATAAATTGAGGGTCTTTCGATCTTTTAGAACTGCTATTGCGGTAGGGATTTTTATTAGGATTTTGGATAACTTGGAAATTGTTGAGGCTATTTATATCTTTTTATGTTTATTATGTTCTTTTTGTTGAGGTCGTTTTGGGATTTTTACAAATATTCTTGGTATTTTCATCTTTTCATCGAAACATGCTTCCAGAATTTTCTTTTTCCTATTGGGTTTAGCTATGATTGACATACTCGAAATTATGCAATGGAAAGAAATTTAAAACTTAAAAAAAAAACATAACACACCTCCACTCATGGATCAGCATGGTGATATTTTAACATATAGAATGGCATATGAAATCATAAAATCATAAGCTAACCTTGCCAACGTTCTTCTAATCAGAATATCAATCTCCTCAATGCAACCCACGAATACCACAAGAAGCAAAAACCCTAACCAATCAAGCTCTTGGTCTCCAATGGTAATACACACAATTTCACTTAAACTTTTCAGTAAATGAGGGAGATTTTAACTATGCTTTTGTACTAACAAAAGGGGATAATGTTTATCCCTTTTCACTTTTCACAAGGATGGCTAAATCACAGACTTGAAAAATTGCTTCAAAAACAACTTTTCTTCTTCAAAAAAGTAAGTGACAGCACACAAGGACAAAACCTTTTTTTTATTTTTTGACAACTCTTTTTCTTCATATGTGGAAAAATAATTACGTGTGATTTATATAGCTAGATTAAAATTAACTTTAATTTTGCAATAAAACACTCCAAATTATAACACATTACAATATAGGCACATAACTTAATTAAACGATTTTAATTAAGCTTAATGAAAATTAAATTGAAATAATTTCCATTATGTTATTACAATTTCAACATTATAATTATAACTATTTATATATTGTGCCTAAAACTTAATTAAATTCTTTTTAATTAAATTTATAGAAGTTAATTACCTAGCATGTGATTTAAGTCTAACTTAAATCATCACTCTCCTAATTTAATTCAAATGCAATAATTGTGTGTGATTTATTAGATTCTAAACATGTTGACAATAGAATTAATTAATGACTATTGATTAATATAAATTTTGATCAATTAATTTATAATAAATTTCATAAACCAAGATTGACATCTAGTAATGCATCATGGCTGCCCAATTATTAAGAGAGTCAAAAGATTCTCTGACAACCTTTCAGTTTACAATCTATGATTGTAATTCATTCTCTCATCATTTATTTTGAAAATGATAATAGCTTGGTACAATATCTACTCTTATTGATCTCCATATTCATTCATGCAATTGTAACATTAATTTTATAGAGACTTATGAAACTTTTTCATAATCTCTAAGCCTTATTGGCCAATGACTCCAAGAAGCTAGTGTTAACCAAGAATTGATAGGACATGTCTTATGAAACACTTGAGGTGATGATTCCTATCTTCACCACTCATTTGCCTTCACATGCTTTATACTATACCCAAAAGTATCTTGTTTAGGCATATTTGGTTAGGCACCCGTAGGGATGAAATTAAAATATAGCACTGTACATATCAGACAATCTAGTGTTTCAAGTTTATGGAGTATTTACATGATTGACACATGAGAAGTGTTGTATAAACATTAGAGTGTATTACCAAATGCACTTCTCATGGCAGGTCATGTTCAGTGAACTTACTCCCCTAGGCAAGCACCTACATTCTAATTTCAAGTATCTTCATGCTTCAATCTATGAGATCAATTGCTTACTTCCAAAGTAAGTAATAGAGAATGTAATAGTCTCTAACCAACATTGATGTCTAGTTTCAATGATACATTGATTATGAACATTTTGATATTATACTTTGATGCATAAATATCTCATAACTACAATCCATTATAGTTCCCTTACAAGGCATATTAATCTCATGGACTTTATCTAATTAAACTTATAACTCATTATAATTAATGTTTTATTGATGAAGAAAAACCTTTAATCATTCAATATGAATGGTATGCTGCATGATTGGAACCTAGTCTTGGCACCCAAGCATTTGGCTCACTAGTTGTTGCATGATCACTTTGCCTAAAGAGTAAGGTTCAAATCCCTTTTCCCTCAATTAAAAAAAAAAAAACCTAATCCTAACTAATCTCAATTGCCTGCAAGGCTTATCCCAACATTCTCCCATAAGCACAAAGCCAATTGCTATCTCATTACAATGTGGATCCAATCCATTTAGCAACCATGTCTCTTTATAGATTTGCTTTTGCCATTTAATTTGGTTAATTACTCTTGTTTTTGTGATGTCACAATATCTCATCATAATATTATATTTAGACCCAATGAAACCCGGGTTCTTAGTGTGGCTCCATTGTTATATTAACAACTGCTAGAACCCTTTATTTGTTTCGTGAGCTAATGATCTAAATATCCTCTTACTCGACCTTTCATAGGATGTATATGACCTTATTTATATACATGTTCATAATTCTTTTCTAACTTTGGAACTATTCCAACTTGACTATGCTTCATGCATCACATGCATCTTGTCACTTAGTATTGTGCCATCCACAACTTATTAAAACTTGGCCTTTTCTGTATACACATATTATATTTTATGTAATTGTATCAATAAAGAACTATATTCACTCCTACTAACCTCCTTATGTGTATGAGACAAGTATACTAACATATTCTATTACATTTAACTCTTTAGATCTCATTAAATAGAATAAAGTATGAAATTCCATTAAATCATATTAAGTAGATTCATTTAATATGAATAATACATCTCAATATATCTTACTAAATCCATAGAGTTCTCTTACAATTATATTGATTATGCAACTTAATGCAAAATCTCTAGTATTGAATTCCAATGTAATATAGTAATATTAAAAAACTATTTTCTTAATGTCATCATGCTCCCATTAAATCCAAGACTTTTTGTCAAACCCTACTTTGTAAAATAATTATAATGTCATTCACATGCTCGATAGAATGTTTGTATATTTAGGAAGTTCAAGAAATCGTTAAAAGACGATATTGCCCCTAATGGTACCATTGAGTCGATTAAGCCTCGAACTATTTCAAATTGGAATTTTAAGGTGAAATTAAGAGTTTCACAGTTCAAGGATGACTCAAAATGGTAATTCGGAGTTCGAAGATCAATTCAAAGTCAAACCAGAATTTTCACTATCTAGGGGCAAAATCGTAATTTTTCCACTCGCGGACAAAATTTGAGATTTTGAGAGAATTTAGATCACATTTGACAAATTGGAGAATGGTATGAGTATAAAGGATGAAAAATATGTCTATGGGCAATTTTTCAATTTTTGGGGCAAAAATATAATTTTTCACTTTACGGGGGTAAAAGTGTAATTTTTAAAAATTTGCTCCACCAAAACTTTGAAAAAGTCTAGAAATTTCATGGAAGACATGGATAAGTGAAGACGATTGAGTGGTAGAAAAAGAAAGTCAAAAAGATGGCTAGAAAAAAATAAAATAATAAAAAATTAAAAAGATAAATAAAATAATTATATTTTATTAAGCCTATTAAAAGGCTTGAAAATTCCAGAATTCTTCATTGGGAGGGTCAGCCAAAACCAGCAGGAGAGAGAGAGAAATAAGAACAAACCATAGAGTGAGAAAATTCAAAGAAAAAGTGTGATTTTTCAAGGAATCAAGTGTTTAAAGGTATGATTTTTCAAGCTTAGCTTAAGATTTATCATTTCCATGCATTTCTCCTTATTTTTCATGGTTAAATTATGTGTTTTTGATGTATGGATTTCAAATCTGATCATATGGGTTTANGAAAGGCATTCGGGGAAAGAATGTCTGTCGAAGCTTCGCGACGGTTGTCACAAGCTCGATGAGAGTTCCGGGTCGTGACATTTTTTGTGAGAGTAATATTTAAACTCTTTTGAATATTCCACGAAGTTACATACATACATGCCAATGCATGCTTGGAACCGTATTCGTTTTCGAATACCATTATGGGCTTAATATATTGAAGAGGTATGGACCAAATCATATTACAATATGATTTTGCTTTCTTCTTTTGAATAAACATCTTTATGTTCTAGTATAAGAAAGTTCCTTCTTTACATGAATCGACATTCATTCCTTTGATCAATTAATTACATACTTAAACGATCTTTTACTAAGATCTTATCTTAAGTAAGGTCACCTGATTAATTGATTAATTTTATTTTAATCAAACTAATTTGACATAAATCATAATTTATAATTGATTAAATACCATTGCAAGAAGAAATATGAAATGTGGATAATAATAAAGGAAGATAATTATTCCAAATAATTATCTAAACATGAAACATTAAAACTTTAACATCCAAATGCTAGATATAAATGTTTCACAAGTCATCCATATGGCAATAAATGTCAAAACATTTAACCAAATTATCCAACAAATCATATCATAAGTTTAAATAGGAGCACAACCATCCATATGTAGCAACCAATGCTTCAAGTAGTGCATCGATGTTGTCACCTCCTTAGCTAAGATCCTACTTATCTTTATCCTTGGTCTCTGCAATATGTCATACATATGAGAACCAACATAAGGTATCATATACCTTTATAATATAAAATAGTATATATTAACAAGTGGTACCTGAATTAAACTTCAATAAGCTTTTTCTTGTTGCTTACAGTATCTAGGTACTCTTTGCATTTCCTCCTCCAATGCCTAGGTTTGCCATAGTGATGACAAATGCCATTCTTTTTGTCTTTTTTGACACCTCCCTTAGGTTTCATCGCCTTCTGATTTTGGGATTTTACTTTCTTCCCTTTTTTTCTTCTTTTTTTGCTTCATTTGAACCTTTGAAGAAGAAACAAGAAGGAAAGCTCCCTTTTCCCTTTTGTTGGTCTTTTTTGCTATGTCCAACATGTTTAGAAATTCGGGAAGGGTAGCTTCTAAACAATTCATATGGAAGTTCAATATGAACTGACTAAAGTTGTTGGAAAGGGACAATAGAACTAAGTCAATACTTAGCTCATGATCTATTGTCAGTCCTAATTGTCCAATCTTCTCAATGAATCTAATCATTTTCAGTATGTGGGGTCTAACAGAACTTCCTTTTGCCATTTTTCACTAGAACAATTCTTTAGAAATCTCATATCTCTCAATGCGCCCATTTTATTGAATAATTCTCTAAGGTGAAAAATCATGGATTGGACATCCATGTGTTCATACTATTTTGGAGCTCAGGGGTCATACTGGCTAGCATCATGCATGTTGCCTGATCATCATCATCTTTACAACATTGATATGCATCCTTACCCTCAACACTAGCATCATTAGCTGGGATTGATGGAATAGGTGTGTCAAGGATGTATGATTTCTTTTCCTATTTCAAAATGATCTTGAGGTTCTGAAACCAATCCAGGAAGTTTGGCCTAGTGAATTTGTTTGCATCTAAGATGCTCCGAAGTGACAAGTTGTTAGCCATGTATGTAGATTATGTCTAAATGATAAGATAAAAGCAATAAGTATAATCATGCATAAATTATTTAAAACAAGACTTTAAAATTTTAAATAAAATCTTTCACTATTTCATGTGAAAAATAACAACCCTCAAAGCCATTTCGGAAAGTCTCTTTTAGGAACTTTCTAGTGGGCTAGGACCCTGTTCAACTTACCATGACTTTGAGTGTGCTTAACAAGTCATGATATGCCTAATTGGGTGGATAACTTAGTTTATCAATCACATCTCTTGTGTCACTCCTAGATCAGCTAGATAACAACACATTGCCTAAATACACTATATATGGTTCTCCTAGCATTGTCTCTAGTTTCCATAATAATTAAGTTTCCAAGCATCTGAATTTTATGAAACTAGTTGAGTAAGACCCATCAATAGTTCAAACATACTTGCGTAAAAATGTGGCATTGAGTGTGCTCAACAAACCTCCAATTAAAAGAGCAACCATGTTATTTTGTTATATGGTGGAAGGCGACTTACTCATGCATAGCATGTGACTCAATATTTTCATGAGAGATTTTGTTTTACAAATTTATTAAGGTTTCATTTTGTAAGCATAGTATTTATTAAATCGCATTAAATAAATTTATCACATGCTTACTATTTTGTGTTGCATAGCGTTTATTAAATTGTACAAAATAAATCTATCACATGTAAACTACTTGAGATAAATATAGAGTTTAATTATAACAAAATCATATTGGGTCTAAGTCAATAAATATCTACATACATTCATCAACATGAATATACAACAATTTAAAACTTGTCTTATTCAAATTGCTAATTATATGAGGTATTTGAGAGTAATTTTTTTTTTAATTTTTTAAATTCTAATATTAGAGAATTTTACTAATCAAAATTAGTAGTTTTTTAACTTTTACTTTCATTAGGAATAGAATTAAAATTTTATTACAAATTACAAATTAAAACAATTTTAATTTATGTTCCTAAACATTTTAGGCAACCAATTATAAATCCATTTAATTAAAGATTGAATGTCTATTATTACCTAATCTTATTAGGAAATATCTTAGACAGTTTCATCTTTAAATTTACTGTCAAATTAGAACCATCTTTTTGTAAGAAGTCAATTCAAAACCAAATTTGTCCATAAATATTTAAACTCCTACTACTATTAGGAATTTAATTTCTAGATTAATATTGTCTTAAATTATTTAAATTTTGATAATTTTTAAATTAAGGAATCACATTTCACAATTTATTAAATCAATTATCAATATTTGTGGAACATATTCCAAAAATATTTAATTAGCTAATGAAGATATCTTAACTTCCATAATTTTAGAAATCACATTTCTTTATTTATGGATGTTAATGCATCATCTTTGACATCCTTAATTTTAGAAATCAAATTCCTTAAATTAAATATTTCAAAAATCAACATAATTATGGAACTAATTCCATAACTTATCCTTAGTCAATTAACTAATTTAATTGATCATTTATTGGTGTAAAATTTGGACAAATCCTATGTCTTAATCAAGGTAGTGTCACGTTTTAGAGAGTAGTAAACATGTCCTAATTATGTGGCATTATGGTGATTTATCGTTTAGAATTTAATTCTAGTAAAAATTATCTTGATAGATAACTCATGGAGCTATTCCAAAATATTTTTTCAGAATTTTAGGAGATGATTTAGCCATTCAAAAAATTCAAAACCCGTGACCATTTTCTGTAGATGGAAGAATCAGTTTTTAAGTCCTTTTGAAATTCTTTGTGACTTTAACTTAGGAATTTAATTCCTAATAAAATTTATCTTGATAGATAACTCATGGAGCTAAGTTAGAACAAATTTTCAAGATTTTAGGAGGTGTTTTTGGCTATAAACAAAATTCAAAAACTGTGGCTTTCTGCTACAAAAGTAGCAACAGTTTTGACTCCACCAATTCAGTTTTATGAAGGCTTAATTCCAGGGATTTAAATCCTTAAAATTCTTGGCAACAATTTGGATACTATATGGAACCTTTCCATAAAAAAATTTTCAGCCAATTGATGCAAATAATTGCACAAAGTTAGGCCTTTCTTGATTACTAAGCTGAACAAAACTGTAACTGTCACTATTGTAAACAACAGCTATTTCAGTCATGTTTTGATAGCTTTACCTCCACCATCAGCCACACATAATCACCTATTTTGTAATATTTTCAATGTGAATTGATTCCTTAATTTTTCAATATTTTATAAGGCATTTAAACCTTATTTATAAGCTAAAACCTAGACATTTATAAAAGTTGGGCAAAATCATATTCTCCCATAAATAACGCACCATAATGTCATCGGATTACCATTTTAATTGCAGAATTAATTTGTGCATCTTATGCACTAACTAATCTTCGAAATTTTGATATTAAAATGAGATTAGTATGGGGAGAAGTGAGATTTAAAAATAAACAACAAAATCTACCCAAAAATCAAAATAACTAGAACATATTGTAAAGTTTAAAACTTCTTCGTTTCTTGCAAAACCTGTAAACCTCATAACCCTTTCAAACAAGGTATCAACAATTGTTAGGCATCTTAATGTGTTCTAATCAAGCCATGGATGGCTTTGATACCACTGCTGGGTTTGGCTATGAATGCAATGCTTGAAATTACACAACGCAAAAAGATTAAAACTTTTGAAAAAAACAAAACATAGCTTTACCCATGGATCACCATGATGATATTTTAACACATATAATGACATATAAAATCATAAAATCAAAAGCTAATCTTGCCAGCGTTCTCCTGATCGAAATAGCAATCTCATCAATGCAACTTGCGAACACCATAAGAAGCAAGAACCCTAACCCATCATGCTTTTGGCCTTCAACATTAAAACACACGATTTCACTTGAACTTTTTCAGCAAAAGAGGGAGATTTTAACTATGCTTTTGTGCTAGAAAAAGGGGAAAATGTTTGTCCCTTTCCACTTCTCACAAGGATGGTCAAATTACACACTTAAAAAATTGATTCAAAAACAATTTTTCTTCTTCACAAAGTAGGTGAAGGCACACAAGGAGAAAACTCTTTTTTTATTTTTATTTTCTGACAACTCTTTTTCTTCATATGTAGAAAAATAGTTAAATGTAATTTTTATAGCTAGGTTAACTTAACTTTAGTTTTGTAATAAGACTCTCCAAATTATAACACATGACAATATAGGCCGATGACTTAATTAAAGTATTTTAATTAAGCCTAATGGAAATTAAATTAAAATAATTTATTTTATGTTATTGTAATTTCGACATTATAATTATAACTATTTATATATTATGCCCAAAACTTAATTAAACTCTTTTTAATTAAGATTATATAAGTTAATTACCTAGCATTTGATTTAAGTCTAATTTAAATCATCACTCTCCCAATTTAATTCAGATGCCATCCTTGCGTGTGACCTATTAGGTTCTTGATATGTTTGGCAATGGAATTGATTACCGACTTAATTGATTAATATAAATTTCAATCAATTAATTTATAATCAATTCCATAAACTAAGATTGGCATCTAGCTATGCATCATGGCCACCAAATTGTTAAGAGATTCAAAAGGTTCTTTGATAACCTTTCAATGTACAATATATTGGTGTAATTCATTCCGTCATGGCCATCACTCTTCGCAATGAAAAAGGGCTAAGTAATAAAGCTTCAAATTCTGAGATTTCAATTCAATTTGATAAGAAAGAAATTGAAAAAGATGTTGAAAAAAATTATGGTTGAAAAATCTGTTGAAAATTCAAAAGAAAAATCACAATTAAAATCTACTTCTACACCTCCACCACCTTTTCCTCAACGTTTTCAAAAGCAAAAACTTGACAAACAATTCTAGAGATTTTTTGAGCCATTTAAAAAGTTGCACATTAATATTCCTTTTGCTAAAGCTTTAGAACAAATGCCAAGTTATCTTAAATTCTTGAAAGACATCTTGATCAAAAAGAGAAAATTGAAAGAGTTTGAGATAGTTGCACTTACTAAAGAGTGCAGTGCTATAATCCAGAATAAACTTCCATTAATGCTTAAAGATTGAGGGAGTATTTCTATTCCTTACACTATTGGTAGTTTTAAATTTTTTAAAATTTTGTGTGATTTGGGTGCTAGTATTTCAATAATGCCTTTGTCTATTGTCAGAAAACTTGGATTTAAAGAGATACAACCTACTGCAGTTACCTTGCAATTAATAGACAAAACAATCAAACATCTAGTTGGGATTATAACAGATGTTTTGCTTAAAGTTGGGTATTTATACATGTTAGTGGACTTCGTTGTGCTCAAGATTGAAGATGATGTTGAAATTCCTCTTATTTTGTGAAGACCATTCTTAGCTACAGCTAGAGCAATTATTGATGTGAAGAATAACAAAATAACTTTCAGAGTTTGAGAGGAGAAAGTGGTATCTAATTTGTTCAATGCAACTCAATATCCCTATACAGATAGTTACTATAAAGTGGATTTAGTTAATGAAGGAAAAGGTAAACCTAGTCCACCACTTTCAACGAAGCAGGCACCAACTCTTGAGATAAAATCACCATCACTTTCCAACCATCTTAATTTTGTGGTTGGACAATGAGTAGTATTTTCTGATTCATAACTCCATCTTTTGCCATAGAATCTTAAGCCATATTGGGGGAACACCTTCAAAGTGGTAAAGATTCATCCTTATGATGTTATTGAGATTTATAGTAGGCTTACTGAAGTAGTTAAGGTCAATAAAGAAAGTTTCGAGCTATATAAAGTAGTGTAGAAAGGGGTACCGTAGTCAAGTTAGTGACTATAAAAAAACGTTTCTTAGGAGGTAACTCAAGCACTCTAACTTACTCTATTTTGTTTTCTTTATTTTTTATTTAATTATTAAATTATTAATTAATTATTTTTATTTTATAGGTACATTTAAAGCCCTCTAAAAAAATGTAAAAAAATTTTTAAAAAAAATGGTAGGCCGTAGCCCCCTAGTGAGAGCTGCGGCCTCCCAAACTCCAATTGTCATCGGTCGCAGCTCTTTAGGCTCTAGGTCGTGGCCTTGTTTGAAAAAAAAAACCATCAAGGTCGCGGCCTTCCAGTGGAGAACAAGTCGTGGCACTATAATAGTATGGCTTTGCGGCATTGCGACCTTTTTGTTACATGGGTCGTGGCTCTCACTGAGGGACAGGCCACAACCCCCTTTAATGTGGGCTACCAACAATGGGTAGCCCACTACCCCATAAACCCCCCAATGGGCTGCTAACAATTGGCAGCCCTCACCTCCCATATAAAACCCCCTTCCTTTATGTGGGCTGCCAACATTGGGTAGCCCACACCCAAACAAAACCCCCCTCATTTATTTGGGCTACCACAACAAGGAAGCCTTCACCCTCCAATATAAAACCCCCTTCTCACTCTAGCTTTGTCTCAATTTTTTTATGTAAAATTTTGGACTTTTTTATCTCCTCTCCTAGCCACTACTCTTCGTCTCTCCTTTACTCTTCCACTCACCATTACTCCCTTTTCATCTTTATTCTTCCATACCCATTACCCACATTGATTTTCAACATTTTTGCTTAAGATTTCAAGTAAGTTTCAATATTTATTTTTATTATTTTTTTCTTTTTATTTTATTATTTTTAAGAAATATTGTTAACTTGCTTCACATTATTTATTTTGTTGAGAAATTGTGTTGGGTATTGATGATTCGTGAGCTATTGTGCTTAATTATTTTTTAATATGGTAGATTCTTTAGATTTGTGCTTTATAATTCTTTGGTAAGTGGAAATTGGGACTATAAGAAAATTGAGAATGGCACTTAAACAAGCAAGACGAAATTCTAGTGGTTCGTTTGATCAGACCCAATGTAATCAACATATGGACCACATGTTTCGAGCTTATGGTGCTTTTATGGGAATGGGTATGTCTACTTGTCCACTAACACCTAATCCTCATAGGGGTGACAATAAGGCAGAGGACAATGATGCAAAGGATGATGGAGACGAGGAGGAGAAATAGAGCTTCACCAGATTCGTCCAACCATTAGGGAAGTATTATTTAACTTTCCTTTATGTTTTCTAACATTGGGAACAATGTTTAGTTTAAGTTTGGGAAGGTGAATTTATTTTTCTGGTGATGATTGTTTTGTGGAAGCTTTAGATTTAATTTTATTTGCATGCGTATTTATTTTTATAAATAATTTAAGATTAGTTGGTAAATGAATTTATTTCTTGTTTGAATTTTAAGAATCCAAAGTAAAGTTATTCTAATTTTTTTTTATGATTTCTCTATCTAATGATGATAACTAGTTGTCTTAAATTCTTAGCTTTTGGTGAATAAGGTTTTTGTTTGGATTCATAATAAATTCTTTGATAAGTATTGTTGTTATGATGTGATTTTCACAATTTTGAGCACTATATTTTTTACTTTGAATATGAATATCTAAAGAAGGTTTATATTGATGTGAACTATAAATTATGTCATGAATTCTAGAATTTGCTTGATTTTCTCTCGAGATGAAATCCTAGGCAATACTTAGTTAAGGAGATGATTTAAGCCATCTTTAGACCGTTTGAGCTTAAAAAGCCTACCTTGTTAAATCTTTATCCCTATTATACCCCTTTAGAACCTAATTTCTCTTTTTTTTTGTTTAACTATATAATAATTGAGCCTAGTCTTAAAATTAATTTTTCAATTTTGCAACACTCATTCTTAAGCATGTATATTGTTTTAGGAAATATGGATTGAGCTAAATGCTGTAAAAGGTGGAAAGGTGATGTTGATGGAAATAAAAGTTCAAAATATTAAAGTCACCCCACTATATACAATACAAAGGAAATAAGTTTAGGGGTGTGAAATTGTGAAATTGTGAGTAAAAAAAAAGAGAAAAAAATGTGTTGAATGGAAGAAAAGTTCAAATGTGGATGAAAAGATATACTAGGAGAAGGAGAATAGAGCTATATATATATATATGTCCTACAATAATTATGTGCTTAGGGTGATTTGAGCCAAATTATTTTCTTGTATCCTACCTTGACCCTTGCCATACATTATAAGCTTATTAAAGTCCTATCGATCCCTAGCTTAGTGTTAGTCTGCATTAGTAAAGAAAGAGATGAAAAGGAAACAAATGGAGTTTTAGTACTAATTTGAAATTTGTGTTGGCATAAACTTATCCGGATGTCATGATATTCTTGGTAAAAGATTTTACACGCACGAAAATCCATTCAAAATTGTACTTGCATTAGAATTGAAACATGAATTTAAATGATGCCTATATTTTTCCTTATGTTAATGATTGATAGACATACTTTTGAGGAAATTGTATGGAATCATTGAGTTGGTAGTAGTAGTAGTAGTAACTATGTTTATTTTAGTTTTCATTAACTGAATTTGATTTTCGTAAGTTAGTTTCCTTTCTATGTTTTGCTTGAGGACTAACAAAGTATTAAGTTTGAGGGTGTGATAACTTTATAATATAGAGTTATTTGGGCTTATTTTGATAGTAATTTAGCTTAGTTCTTGAAGTAATGCATAGATATTAGTAAGTTTTATTTAATTATTTTAAATTAGCTAATTTAGGTGAGTCAATATAATTTTAGTTAATTTTATGCTTAATTTGGTGTTAATGTGGTTAAGATAGGTTGTTATTGATTTATTTGTACTTTTGTAGGTGTTTGATGAAAGAAGAATTTTAGTGGAAGAAGGAGAGCAATTATGAGGTGCAGACTTCCACTGCACATGTTTCGGTATTCCAATCATAACTCTCTTTGCAGAGTTTTAAATGAGATAATTCTTAGACCATTGGAAAGGTAAGAGAAAAAGCTACAACTTTTATATTTACCACTTCACCCAGTTCGACTTGAAAGGTGGTCAAAAATCTTATCGAATTTAGCGCACTATAGTAGTTATAGAACAATTATGATTCTGCTATTTAAATGGTCCAGGCCATAGCTTTGGAGGAAGTAGGCCACGGCCCATGTAGTCTGAGGAGGAAATCTTGATTGGAATTGACTTCTTTCTTCACCCAACTTGGCATAACTTCAAAGCCCTATAAAAACAACTTTTCGGATGACTTTTAGAGGGAGAACGAAACACCAGATTGACAATTGAGAGTCAAGCCACAAAGTCATTGAAGCTAAGAAGAATTTGAAGGATTTAAGGAGATTTGGATATCAAGAATACAATTCTTGAGTTTTTCTATCCTTTTTTATACTCTTTTATTTTCTTGGTTTTGTTCTTAACGTTTAAATATTATTTGATGATGATGTGTGACTTGATGGGAAACTAAATTGTTTATCTAAGATTATGATTGAACTCAATATGTAGTCTAATTTATTTATCTCTCTTTTGCTTATGTTTGATGGATTTGAGTTATTTATTTTATTTTATTTTTAATGCTTCTAATTGACTGGCCACCATTTAGATTGAATTGGAAATCTAAGTTAAACATTGACAAAGGAGATTTAGGTAGACCTTGAATAGAATAGCGTATGATCAAATGCAGTTAGTTGATTAGGTGATTTGATTTGCATATAGGGTAGACATACACCTATAAGCCATATGTAGTCTAAATTAGAGCATGAACTTAATTAATCTTTCTTCAATATAATTTGTGTAGAAATATAGTAAATTAATTAGGAGAGGTATTTTTATGAGAAGCTTGACAGAGACTTGTAAATAATTTAGGACTCTAGATTAGCAACTTATTCCATTAAACTGAGTTAAGAGAGAAAGACAATAATCAGATGAAGGATTGAGGGATATCATAATCTTAGGTTTGGTAATCACTAGAAGTTAATAAAATAATTCTGCTGATATATTTTAGACTAGTTTTAGTTATTAGTTTATTAGTTTAAATTTTAATTTTAATTGTTTAGATAAAATTAAGGTTTGTTAATTTTAATATTTAACAATAAGAATTAATTCAATTATTTGTGGGATCAACACTCTACTTATTACTATATTATCTTTGTGATACGTATACTTGTATGGGTAGAAAATTGAACAACAAAGACTTATAAAACCTTTTCATAATCTCCAAGTCGCCTTGACCAAGAACTTCAATAAGCTAATGTGGACTAAGAACTGATAGGATATGTCTTCTAAAACACTTGAGTTGATGATTTCTATCTTGACCACTTATTTACCTTCACATGCTTCATACTATACCCAAAAGCATCTTGTTTAGGCATCTTGGTTAAGCACCCATAAAGATGAAAATTAAAGCATAGCACTCCACATATAAGACCACTTGGTATCTCAAGTTTAAAAAGTATTTATACGACTGACACATGCAAAATGTTGCATAGACACTGGAGTGTATTACCAAATGCACTTCTCATGGGGAGTCATGTTCAATGAACTTTCTCTCCTAGGCAAACACCTAAATTCTAGTTCTAACTATCTCTATACTTCAAACTAGAGATCAATTACTTACTTACAAAGTAAGAAACATAGAATGTAACAATCTCTAAGCATCATTGATGTCCAGTCTCAACGATACATTGAGTAGGAACATTTTGAGATTATGCTTTGATGTATAGGGATCTCATAACTGCAACCTATTACAATTCCCTTACAAGGCATATTAATCTCATTGACTTCATCTAATTAGATTTATAACTCGTTATAATGAATGTCTTATTGATAAAGAAAAACCTCTAATCATTCAATATGAATGATATCATTACATGATTAGAACCAGGTCTTGATCAATCTCAATTGGCTGCAGGGTTCATCCCAACACTTCTTTCATCCCATTTTTGGCTCTTGGTTTACTTTTTGTATCTTTGTTCTCTTCGTCTCTTTCTTTTTTCGGGCTTTCACTATTCTTTTCTTTTGTGTTTTTAATTTGTTCTTTTTGTTTCTTTCTGGATTTTATGATGGTTTGCTTTGGTGTCTATTTTCTGCAGGTTGTTCTCTTTTTAGTTGTCTTTACATTTTCCTCTTTCATCTTTGATTTTCGTTTGGGTTTTTCCTTGTTCTATTTTTTTTTTTTGCTTAGTTTGATGGAAGCATTCTTTTTGTCTGGGTTTATCTTTTGTTTGACCCTTCTCTCAAGCTCTATGGGTAGTTTAATAGGTTTCTTTTCCTTTATGCAACACTAGGTTCCTTAAATGTGACTACTCATTAGGTACCTCTATATGCTGATTGCCACTCTCGTTGCTTGAATCATCTTTGTCCATCACAATGGCTATGACTTTTTTATGCATGGGGAAGTCCCTCTTCAAGTGTGATTCCTTGTACAAGAAACATTTGATGAGCTTATTTTCTGTCAAGCCCGACCTTATAAAATACTTTTCATGTCATTCATATGATTGACAATATGCTTGCATTGTAAAGCCCGTCCTTATAAAATACTATTCATGACATACATGTGATGATAGCATGATTGCATGCTAGGAGAGTCCCGAAAAATTTACAAAAGTCGGTATTGTACCTAGAGGTACAACAAAGTTTATTTAATCCTCGAACTAGATCAAATAGGAATTTTAAGGTGAGATTAAGAGTTTCACAGTTCATGGATGACTTAAAATGGTAATTTGGAGTTTGAGGATCAATTTGGAGTCAAATC
>NC_030852.1:23177538-23192013 GCF_000208745.1 Theobroma cacao
TATGATAATAATTTTGGCATGAGCCAAGCTTTTTAAGAAATTCATGAGCCATACTGATTACTTGCTTAAATAAATTGATTTCATTTGTTTGAAATAAGTTGAAAGATGATAAATCACAGTTTGATAAAATGTTTTAATAGTCTCCTTTTACTCGACTTTAGATATTTGGAGTGATGTTTGTTTTACTCACTGGGTTTTTATAATCTCACCACCCTCAGTTTCCCCCCATTTCAGGTTCAGAATAGATTGTAGAAAACTGATATCGGCGAGGATTACAGTTGAACTTGCCACATCCAAAGACTGGAGGTTCATTTCTTTTGATACTTTTGGTCATTCGCGAGCCCACGTGTCACTGTAAATTAAATTCTATACTTTGGTTATCTGTATTACGGTATGTAAGAATTTATTTTGCTTTTACGTTTTAAAAATTATTTATGTAGTGTTCTTAAAATATCGTTTTATGTGAAATTTGAATATTTTATTTAATATTTTATTTTATTATAACAGTCATATTTCCATTTTAAACGAATGTTTTAGACATCCAAAATTATTTTTGTTTATGAAATATGTGTTTTCCATTTACATACTATATTTTTAGATGATTTTGAGATTTTTAGGATAAATGACCAAATTACCCTTGTGAGACAAAAAATTATTATTTTATTTGTTTAAGGTTGGAAACAGTTTAAAATCTTTTAGAATGTGGTATTTGGAAACAGTTACCCACAGGGGAAATGAGAAGCTGATATTAAAGCCTTGCGGGGTTCCGGTTGACATTCCGGGTAATGAATGTCGATCGAGACGTCGCGGCGGTTGTCACGGGCTCGATGGGCGTTCCGGGTCATGACATTTTCCTTGCCTATCCACTTAACTACTGCCTAGGTCCAGTGATTTAGTGATTTCTTGTTAGCCTTTTCCTCTGATCCACTATCTTTCTCTCTCCCATTGTTGCCTTTTTCTTGGGTCAGGATAAGCGAAACTCGACCAGATTCTCGGCCAACACTATGGCTTATGTGAGGTCTTACATACTTCTACATTGAAGCTTTTGCTTCGCCCATGGCTTCAAGCCAACCATAAACGCAAATAACACCTCTTTCTCTTTAAGATAATGAATCTATAACTTCACATTGTTGGGTCAGTCTTCTAAGCTTCCCACACGCCTCATCTTTAACATAATAAAGATAGAAATACTTTTGGAACACCATCTAGAACTTCGCCCAAGCACTAATGGTTGCTTTCCTAAGCTTCTAATTACACTTAAGCCTCCACCATAGCAAGGCTATATGTACCAAGTACTTGACAACCAAATTAATCCATAGAGTATCTTCCATGATGCCCATGACTTTTAAGTACATCTCCTAGCTCCACAAGAAATTGTCCATTTCCTTATATTCTAGCTTGCCTCGAAACTTTTTGGATTAGGCACCTTTAACCAGGTCCCTATCTGAGCAATTGGCGCACCATTCTTATGGTTGCCTTGAGTGTGACGAGCTATACTTTTTGCCCAAGCGACTCAACCAACTCTTTTAATGTCATATCTTGATGATTCAGCGTCTTCATTGACTTATTGAAGGTTAACAGCAACTCTCCATGAAGCTTGTCATCTAGGGACCTTAGCTCATCCATGCTGGTTTTAACCTCATCGAATTTGTCCTTCATTTCCTCTATGGCTATCTCAATCTCAAATACTCGACCCTTAATACTAGACAACATGTCCCTTGAACTAGATGTACCTCATTTGGCTGCACCTCTGGTTTCTCTTACCTTTTAGATGGGTGTGAACTGATCAATAGTGGATGCCATCTCTCTCTTTGATTCTCTTGACTTTGATACCAATTGTCACAGATTGAGACTTTGACCAACTTCATGTAGCCTTAAACTCTAAAAATTGAACTTAAGTCAACCTCAAAACTCGTAAAACAATGAAAGTAAAAGAGAGAGGAATAAGTGATAACTTTAGAGAAATGAAAGTGTTATTTTCAACTTGGTGTGTTATAAATGAAATGAAAAGTGTATTTATAGGCTAATAGCCTTCTTTATCTAGATAAAATTTATAAGATAAAGTTAATATTAAGATGTTTAATTTGGGTGGATAATATTACACTCCTATGTGTGTAAACAAATGCACTTTCAATACGCAAATTGGGTTTGCTAGTTTACTGGGCTATTGTTTATTGGTATACTAGGCTATCTAGGTTGTTTGGGTTGCTTGGACTAACATTCAGTCCACGGCAACAAACATACGGCAACCACATGTTATAATTCTTTTTTTTAAAATAAAAATAAATTTTTTTATAATAATAAAAGTAACTTTTTTTAAAAAATTATTTTTTTCTTTGCTTTTTCTCTTCTTTTTCTTTACCCCCTTTTAATAGTTGAATCTAACTAATAACCAATCAAATCCAATTTTGATAGGTCGAAACCAACTTGTAGTTAGCCTAAAACCAGGCTAAATATTCCATCTAGCCAAATTTAATAGTGATTGGCTAGATTTGCCCATTAGATAAGGTGAACAGGGAAAGAGGAGAGAGAAAAAAAGAAAGAAAAAGAATTTTTTTATTTTCCAAAAATAAAAATGTTTTTCTAATTTTCTTAATTTTCAAAAAATGTTTTTTAGAATTTCGGTTTTCAATTTTTTAAAAAATAAAATTTAAAATTTTGAGAAAAAAGAAAAAGGAAAAAATATAAAAGTTTTAATTTTTTAAAAAATTGTTTTTAAATTTTTTGTTTATTATTTTTAAAAATTTTATTTTATAAGCTTTTACTTTTTATTTTTCAAAATATAAAATTTTTTTCTTCGAAAGTTCACTATCTTACTTTAAATAGAATTTAAATTCCTTTTAACAAATGGAATCATGCCATTTATCTTAGTTACACCAAAAAAGTGACATGACATTTTTGTCTAAATGCAAAGCACGTTTAACAAGACAATCTTTGTTTTTTTAAAAGATAAGAGACTTTTTTTTTTTTACAAAAAAAAAAGATTTTATTGGAACCTTTCAAACATTATGGGTAAAGATGTAAAGTACACGTTATTTTTAAGGTGCCTAACCTCGAAACTGTTTAAATACTAAGATACTCGAACTTTATAAAAACTTGAATAAAATTAAAAAATATTATAAAAAATCAACCTTAGTAATATAATATTATCCGTTAATTATTCGAATTTGTTAATTACTTGACTATTCAAAACAAATTTTAATATTTGGATATCCATTTAATAACCTGAACCTGAAATCTGAGTAAAAAAATATTTTTACTTTAATTTATACATAATTAACTAACAATTAAAAACTATTCCATAATTAAAATCTTCAGCAATATAACATAAAAATAATAGAAGTATAGCATCAAACTCTTATGAATATATGTGTGAATATGCCTTTTATTATGTACATCTAGATTTAGATGTAAATTAAATTGGATTAAGATTAGGATTTAATTCATCCATCTAATTTCTTAATATTATCTTTATTTTGTAAATTCTATCTAGATAAAAGATTATTAGTCTATAAATAGGCCTCTCACTTCATTTGTAAATACACATTTCAATAAGATCTTCTTACTCGCTCTAAATACTTTTTTTTATAGTTGTTCTTTTTCTTTTATAGTTGTTCTTTCAGTTTATATTTCAGAACATATTATCAGCACGATTCTCTAATTTAAGCTTTCATATCATTTGGTTTTTATCATTATCTCAAAGTTGAAATTCAATTTTTCTTCACGTAATTGTTTTAATTCAATTATTATCTGTTGTGACTTTATTGTTTTGCCCATATTTTGCCAATCTATAATGAGTCAAATTTCCAAATTAGTAGTTTTTCATTAGTTGATTTATTGTTTTGTTTGCCAATAATGATATTTTGTGTAATACTAACAACTATGTTTTTCTTTAAGTTATCACCATGTCAAATCTTACAAAGCTTGAATTTGTGGCCCTTGATATTACTAGCAAAAACTATCTTGGATTCTAGATACTGAAATTCATTTATATGCTATGGATCTTGGAGACAGCATCAAAGAAGCAAGTAAAGCATCTAATCAGGATAAGGCAAAAGCAATGATTTTCCTTCGCCACCATCTCCATGAAGGATTAAAAATTATCTTATAAGAAAAGATCCAGTCGATCTTTGGAAAAGTCTAATGGAAAGATATGACCACCAAAAATTAATAATTCTAACAAAAGCTTGTTATGATTGGATGCATCTATGATTACAAGATTGTAAAACTGTAAGTGAGTATAACTAAACGTTATTTAGAATCGATTCTAAACTAAAATTATGTAGAGGAAAGGTGCTTGATGTCAATATGTTATAAAAAACGTTCTCTACTTTTCACGCCTTAAATGTGCTCCTATAACAATAATACCATGAAAAAAGCTTTAAGAAATACTCTGAATTGATTTCATGTAGTCTTATGGTTAAGAAAAATAACGAGCTATTGATGAAAAATCATGAATCCCATCCAACTTGTCACGACTCGGAATTCTCATCGAGCCCGTGACAACCGTCGCGACGTCCCAATAGACATTCATTACTTGGAATGCCAATCGAAACCTCGCAAGGCTTAACATCAATTTTTCTCGCTTCCCCTGTGAGTATTAGTCACTAAAATTATGTTTTGAGAGATTATAAACATTTTCCAAATCAAAACACTAGAAAAATAATTTTTTTTCTCACAGGGGCATTTTGGTTATTTTTCCTCAAAAATCTTGAAATCTGCTAAAAATGTAGTATGTTGGTGTAAAACACATATTTCATAATCAAAAATAAATTTGGATGTCTAAAACATTCGTTTAAAATGAAATTATGACTATTAGAATAAAATATTCAATTTTCTCATAAAACAATATTTTTAGAACACTGTATAAATAATTTTTACAGCGTAAAAGCAAAATAGATTCATATATATCGTAATACAGTAAGCCTGAGTATTTAATTTAATTTACAGTAACAAGTGGGCCATCGAATAACCGAAAGTAAGAAAAATTGTGAACCTACAGTTTGGAGGATGCAAATCCAATGGTGGTCCTCGATGAAATCAGCTATCTATAGATTATCCTGAGCCTGAAATGGGTGGAAAGGAGGGTGGTGAGATTATATAATCCCAGTGAGTAAACATATACCATCTAAAATATCTAAAGCCGAGTAAATGGAGACAAATAAAACAGTTTAACATACTGTAATTCATCACCTTTCAACTTGTTTCAATCAAATAAAATCAATTCATATAAATCGAGTAATCAACATGTCTTATGAATTTCTTAAAACTTTGGCTCGTTTCAAAAATCATTTTCATACCCAGTTATCAAGGATGCCTTGATCGAGGGCTATCCCAACCGCGTCCGCCAAGGCTGTTAAAAAGTTATGTACGCATAAATCATGTTTTTATTTTAAAAATATAGCTGTTCTTTGGCATTAGCAAAGTTCATCATCACAAGGTGGTTTGGCGTGAAGTGAACTCTAAAGTTATACCTCGGGAGTTACCCTACTCGCCTCTCCAATCGAGGTAAAATATGACCAGGTTCGTGCCCCTCTAATAGTCTAGTCCACAGAACCAGCCCACTGCAGCAAGCTAAACCCACCATACAATAAAAAACTGCAGCAAGCTAAACCCACCATACAATAAAAATTCAACAGCATGACATGGCAATTTTATCATTATCCAGCCTATCAAGGCAAACAACAGTTTATACATTTCAACACAAATACCAATTCAGCCATTCATGCCAATATTGTCATAAGCCAATCGATTAGAACCATAAATTCACAATACATCAAATGGTCTCCAATTACTCTATTTGCAAAGCCATCATTCAATTTTAAAACAATTTTATGAAATCATTTTATTTAAACCCATTTTGTTTATAAAACCTAAAAATTTACCATTTAAACTCATTTTTCATAAAATCACAAAATCGAATAAAAACCACTCTAGATAATTAAGACGATAGTAAGGTTACTCACTATTTCGGGAGTCGAATTCCAAGTACTCCGATTCTTGATCCTTGGGTACTATCTCTTTACTTTTGCCATAATGCTCACCACCTAGACATAATGCACAATAAGCCATTTACTACATTGTGCTAAATTGTTATAAAACCAATTCAGGCTTTATACTAATGTATGAAATGAGATGCAAATTGTTCAGATTACTGTCTAAACACGGTATTCTACACAAATTCATTTGGGTCCTTAATTAAATCGGTATTGGCCTAATTCGATCTATCACTCGATTAATTGGTCAATATGTCTAATTCAACTCCAATTAACTCCATTTTTCTCCCAATACTCCAAATCATTAAACACAATTTCAATAACTTGAAATGTGGCAAAATCATCCTCACATTTTCTCTTGGAAAATTCAGCCGTGGTGGGTGCATCGACACCATGATTTTTCCTACTTGATTCTCATACCACAAATCACTAATTCCTAACCAAATCACTTGAAATAAAATTAAAATCATCATCAATATTCTACATGGAGAATTTGACCAATGATGGGTTATGGGAGAAAATGAATTTTTCTTGTTTGATTTTCATGCTACACATCACTAACTAACTAAAAACACTAGAATATCTTAAAATCTAACAAAAACAACCACCAAATCTTCTCTCTTTAAATTCAGTTAGCCATGAATCCTTCATGATAACTTGTCATTCAACCATGAAAAATGCAAAATAATGCATGGAAAAGGTAGATCCAAAGTCAAAATCAAGAAATTTTACCTTTGATTGGTTGATTACTTGAAATCCACAAAATTTTCTCTTGAATTTTCACCCTAGGGTTCTTGTTCTTTCTTTTCTTCCTTTATTCTTCTTTGGCCGGCCATATGAATGAGAAATAGGCTAATTTTGTGCTAATTTATAAGGAAAATAATGAATGGATGAGATTTTGACACATGTCACCATTCCATTGGTCCATGTGTCATACTTAGCCATTAAGCAATCTCTCTCCACCACTTAAATTTCCTCAATTATCCATGATAATATTGGGTAAAATTCATGTGCTGGAGAAATGTTGGGTGGTGTAAAATTATAATTTTGCCCTTGGATAGCAAAATGACTATTTTACCCCTATGCTCGAAAAAATGCCGAAATTAAAATTTTTCACTTCTCAAACTCAAATTATGTTCTAAATAGTCAATCTTGATCAAAAACTTCTTCCAACATTCCAATTTTTAACCTCGGGTGGCAAAATGATCATTTTGCCTTTAGGTCATGAAAATTCCAATTTGACTCCAAATCAGTCTTCGAACACCGAATCACCATCTTAAGTCATATTGGGGTTTTAAAATTCTCAATTTCATCTTAAAATCTCTATTTAAACTAGTTCGAGGCTTAATTCAACTTAATTGTACCATTTGGTACATTGTCGCCTTTTAACGATTTTTGAGGTACCCAAATAAGCAAACATGCATTCTTATGTAAGAATGACATAATAAACATATTGTAGAGTCGGCTTGAGACAACTAGCTTTGCTCTATTCCTTAAAATGAATGTAACATCATTTAGAAATTATGGTCATGGTTGTGGTCGTAATCGTGGTCATAACAATGGACGTGAAAGAAGTCGTTATAATTTATCGCAATTGTGGTGGTTGCACTAATCATTATTTTGATAATAAGAACACATTTAATCACCAAAAGTAGATGAATAATGAAGAGATATAAGAAAGACAAAGGTGAACAAAATGAAAAGAATATAGAAAATGTTTGTTATCAATGTTGCATGAAAGGCCATTGGTCACGTATTTGTCGTACTCCAAAACATCTTGTTGAACTTTATCAAGAATCACTGAAAGATAAAAGAAAAAATATCGAAACAAATTTTATTCAAGATGATAACCAAGTTGATATAACATGTTTAGATGTCGATAATTTTTTGCCCACCTTAAAAGATGAATTGATCATTTGATTGGTTATGGAAATCCCAAGAATGAAATTTCTTAAATAGTTTGTTAAAGTGTTTTGGTATACCTTTATTAGGAAGTTGGATATTTTTATTAAGAAGTTGATGGAAGATTTTTTTTATGTGTTTTAACAGTAAATTTTATATTTAATGTTTTCTTATGTCAACTTTTAATTTTTTTACTATATATCTTATTTTATTGAAGAAAATATGGATATTCATCTAGTTGAATCCAATATCAATAATGAAGATATATGTCTAATAGACAGTGCTACAACACACATTATATTTAAAAAGAATAAATAACTTTTCCACTTGACAATGGAAGAAGCCAAAGTCAATACAATATATGGTAATATAAGATTAATTAAAGGCTCCAGAAGAGCCAATATTTCACTACTCGTTGAGAAAAAGTTTACACTAAAAGATGCATTATTTTCTATTAAGTCTCAAAGAAATTTATTAAAGTTTTAAAGATATTTATCTAAATGGATATTATATTGAGACAAAGGATGAAAGAGGCATTACATACCTTTATATTACATCTTCTATCTTGGGTAAAAAGTGTGTACTGAAATTTTTTTTCACTTATCCTCTAGAATGTTATACACAAAAATTAGAATGATTGAAACTTACTCTATAGTAAACCAGAAGTTTACTAATAATTTTAATGTTTAGCATGACCAGTTAGGCCATCTCGGATCAATAATGATGCGAAAAATTATTAAAAATTCATTTGGTCATCCACTGAAAAACTAGAAGATTTTTCAATCTAATGAATTCTCATATGCTGCTTGCTCTTAAGGCAAATTAATTATAAGACTATCATCAACTAAAGTTAAGACTAAATCCTTTACATTATTAGAACATATTCAGGGTGATATATGAGGACTCATACATCCACCATGTGGATCATTTAGATATTTTATAATTTTGATCGATGTATTCACAAGATTGTCACAAATGTGCTTATTATCAACTCGCAATTTGCTACTTGCACAAATCATTTGTTTGTGAGTATATTTTTCTGATTATGCAATTAAGACAATTCATCTTGATAATGATGGTGAATATACATGCCAAGCTTTTAATGAATATTGTATGTAAGTTGAAATAACTGTTGAACAACCTGTTGCTTATGTTCATACATAAAACAGTCTAACAAAATCATTAACTAAACGCCTCAAACTAATTACAAAGCCATTACTTATGAAATCTAAACTCCCAATTTCTGCTTCAAGACATGTCTTTTTGCATGCAACAGCACTTGGACACATCAAGCCAATGATTTTCACAAATTCTTCCCTATATAATTAGTTTATGGTCAAGAACTAAATATTTCTTATTTAAGAATTTTAGGATGTACGATATATGTTCCAATTGCTCCACCACAATGCACAAAGATAGGTCCTTAAAGGAGGTTAGGAAGATATGTTGGATATGAATCTCCATCTACAATTAAATATCTAGAACCCTCAACAGGAGATTTATTCATGGCAAGATTTACCGATTGTCATTTTGATGAAACAATTTTTTCAACATTATGGGGAGAAAATAAGTAGTTGGAAAAGGAAATATCTTGAACTATCTTGCTCATTATCTAGTTTTAATCCTTACACCAATCAATGTGAAAAAGAAGTTCAAAAGATAATTAATTTGCAAAATGGCACATCGGTTGCCAAACGTATTTACTAACCTAAAGAGAGTAACTAAATCTCATATATCAATTGCAAATGCTCCAATTAGAATTGATGTCATAGTAGGACAGTCTGTTATTGCTAATGAGTCTAAGGCACGCTAAAAGTGTGAGAGACCAATCAGTTCCAAAGATAAAAATACTCAGAAAAGAAAGGAGCAAATATTCAAAATGATAAAAAAAAAAGAAATAAAACTCCAGAAAAGACCCCTAACATAACTCCAAAAAAAATTCTGGTACCTGAAATCAATAAATATGAAAAAATCTCAATAAATTATGTTATGATGGGGAAAAGATGGAACCGAAATGAAATAGACATCGACAATATTTTTGCATATAATGTAGTGCTCAATCTTATGAAAAAAATAAGAATATTAAGCCTACTTCTTTTAAAAAATGTCGATATAGAAATGATTAGCTAATGTGGAAATACGCAATTAAAGTAGAATTAAATTCACTTACCAAATGTAAAGTTTTTGGACTTATAGTCTGTACACTAAATGGTGTAAAACCAATGAGATATAAATAGTTATTTGTGTGAAAACGAAATGAGAAAAATGAAATTGTGAGATATAAAACACGGCTTGTCGTAGAAGGTTTTACCCAAAAATCTAGTATTAATTATGAAGAAACATATTCTCCCATGATGAATGCAATTACATTTCGATCTTTAATTAGTCTGGCAACACATGAAAAGATTAAAATGTGACTAATGGATATAGTTACGACTTATTTATACAGCTCACTTGATAACGATATCTATATGAAAATTTCTAAAGGATTTTAAGTTGTCTGAGGCATAAAATTTGAATTCTCAAAAAATTTATTCGATTAAATTAAATAAATCTTTATATGGATTAAAGCAATCTGAATGTATATGATATAATCGCCTTAGTGAATATTTGTTGAAATAACAATATAAAAATATCATATATGCCCATGTGTTTTTATGAAAAGATTCGAATATGAATTTGTGATAATTGTTGTTTATGTTAATGACCTTAATATATTAGAATTCTTGAATAGTTATCAAAAATCGTCGATTACTTAAAGAAAGAATTTGAGATGAAAGATCTTGAAAAAACAAAGTTTTGTTCAGGTTTTTAGATTAAATACTTGATAAATGGAATTTTTGTCCATCAATTATATTATATAGCAAACATGATAAAACGATTTTAAATAGACAAAGCACATCCATGAGTTCACCAATGGTTGTAAGGTTATTAAATGTGAAAAAGAAACCCTTTCCTACTTCATGAGGATGACGAAAAACTTCTTGGTCCTAGAGTACCATATCTTAGTGCAATTGGAGCATTGATGTCTCTTGTTAGTAATACACAACCTGATATATCATTTACTATAAATTTATTAGCAAGATATAGTTCTTCTCCAACTCGAAGGCATTGGAATGGATTAAATATATATTTCGATATCTTTAAGGAACAATGAACATGGGATTATATTACTCAAATGTATCAAAATCAAATTTAATTGGTTATGCAGATGTAGGATATTTATCTGATCCACAAAAAGCTCGATCCTAAACAAGTTACTTATTCACATATGAAGGTACGACTATTTCATGGCGTTTTGTAAAAGAAAATGCAATTGCTACTTCTCCTAATCATGTAGAAATTTTAGCAATTCATGAGGCAAGTCGTGAATGTGTGTGGTCAAGATTTATAACTTAACATATTCGAGAAATGTATATCTTATCATCTAAGAAGGAAATTCCAATAACAAAATATAAGGATAACACTGCTTGCATAACAGAGTTAAAGGAAGGATACATTAAAAGTGATAAAATAAAAGGTATTTTAGTAAAATTCTGCTTCACTCATGATCTCTAAGAAAAACAAGTGATATTAGTATTCAGCAAATTTGATCAAGTAACAATCTAACAAATTTATTTACCAAAGCCTTTCCTACTACAACATTTGAAAAATTGATACAAAAGATTGGCATGCGTTGTTTTAAAGATATTAAATAATGTAGTCATCAAGAGGAGTAAAATATGCATTGCACTCTTTTTCTTCATCAAGGTTTTTTTCATTGGGTTTTTCTTGATAAAATTTTTAATGAGGTAATATTTTAAATATATATTCTTGAAAAGAATTATGTATTATTTTTCCTTCACTCAGATTTTTTTTCATGAGATTTTTTCTTAGTAAGGTTTTAATAAGGTATATTTTTAATAGAATAGATATTTGAGGAGGAGTGCTATGAATATATGTTTGAATATCCATTTTGTTATGTATATCTTGATTTGGATATAAATTTGAATGGATTAAGATTATGATTTAATTCATTCATCTAATCTCTTAGTATTATCTTTATTTTAAAAATTCTATCTAGATAGGGAGTTGTTAGTTTATAAATAGACCTTTCAATTCATTTGTAAATGCACACTTCAATAAGATCCTTTTACTCCCTTTAAATACTTCTTTATAGTTATTCTCTTTTTTTATAATTGTTCTTTCAATTTATATTTCATAACACAAGCATCATATTCAAATGTAATATTCAACAATATGAATGCATCATAAATTTCATATGAATAGGGTTGTCAATGGGTATGGTGCCCGAAGCCTAACCCTATGAAAAATTAACTACCCGAACTCTATTAACTACTCGAATAATTTTAAAAATTACTACCCTAACTTTAACTTTATTACAATTTCACTACGCTATAATTACCCTAACCCCAACCCTAAACCCGATTAGACAAAAAATTAATAAAATCTTCTTCATGGATACCCAATTATCTGAACTCGAACCTGTATACATACACAATAATATTTCTTTATGTATTTCATAAATTAACTACTAATTAAATTAATAAAAACACAAATAATAAAATTTAAATTTAAATAATAAAAAACAAAGATCTTAAACATAAACTTAAATAACTAAAAACAAAGATCCATACAACGACATAAACTTAAATAACTATACACAAAATCCAAATAATAACATAAATTTAAATAACTAAACACAAAGATCCAAACAAATAACATAAACTTAAATATCCAAACACATATATCAAAACAACAACAATATAAACTTAAATAACTACAAATAAATATCCAAACAACTAGTTAAACAACATAAAAATTGACAACAAGGTAAGCTCATGAACAATTCAATCATCTTTTTCCGTGTCAGTGTCAACAAGCATGGCAATTGAATCTTCAATTGTTATACATGATCCTACACAAATAAACAAAATAAGAATGTATATAACACTTAGGATAATAGATAATTTAAAAAAAACAAATGAAATAAAAATATAATGAATTTATTTACCTTTTATTTCATTCCTCAACCAATTTTGGGTGCACATCAATGCCTCCAAAGTGTATGGTTTAAGCCTACTTCGATAGTCAATCACCACTCTCCCACTAGTGCTAAAAGCTGACTCAGATGCAACTGTAGAAATTGGAATAGCAAGAAAATCTCTAGTAATCATTTGCAAAGTGGGATACTTTATCCCATTTGTCTTCCATCAAGTCAAAATATCAAAAGTTTTAGTAAATGGTAAAACTTTGTCTTCTAAATAATGATCCAATTCTGACTTTACATGCTTATCAATAGAAGAATTAAGAAATTCATACAACATATATTCATCTAGTTCGGGTAATTCATCAAATGTTGTTGCTAATAAACTTTGAGAAAACTTTGGTTTTAGATTGGTGGATCTACTTTGGTATTCTTGATGTAAATCATAACAAGTTTTTCTAACTTCTTCAATCTCATAATTTGCAGCACCACCTAAAATTTTAGGGAAAAAAATACTCCACCACCTTCATTTTATACCTAGGATCCAAGATAATTGCCGCAACTAACACAATATGAATATCCTTTTAATATTTTCAAACTTATCAAACATTTTCTTTGCCATTGCACTAATTGTCATATCATCACAGCACATCAAATTCACAATTGCAATTCGAAGTTTACAAACTTTGACAAAAAAACAATTTGCAATAGGATACTCTGTCACAAAAATAATTTAGTGAGATCATAAAACATTTCCAACTTGTCAGCAACATTTTTTGCTCTCTCCCAATCTTTCTCACTAGACACATAAGAGTAACTTTTGTCTCTAAGTTTCAACTTAGAGAAAAAATCTTTGTATCCTATAGCAGTTCGAAGCATCACATAAGTTGAATTTTGTCTAGTTCTACAATCTAGACTCAACTTTTTAGAATATGACACCTTAGCTTGACAAGCCAATTCTTCAAATTTTTCAAATCTAAATGGACTAGCTGACAAATATACTACACTATCACAAACATTTTCAATCACATCTTCAATCACAAATAATCCATCTCTAGCAATAAGATTCAATATATGTGCACAATATGAAATACCCCGTACTTTGATATGGTGATAAATAAAGTTGATCGGATGCAAATTGAGGTCAATTAAAATGTTTAAAAGTGATAAAAGGTGATTCGGAAGTCAAGTGAGGCATAATAAGGTATTTTGGGTACCAAGGAGACAAGATAACATTTTTAGAATAAAATAATATTTTATTAATGAAATAATATTAAAATATTAATATTTAACCGGATATCAAAATCAGTCATGAGAAGGATCATATGGTTGATCCAAGTGGGGGAGAAGATGACAAGCCCGACTCTATAAAAATATTTGTCATGACATACATGTGATGGATAGCATGTTTGCATGCTAGGAGAGTCCCGAAAAATTTACAAAAGTCGGTATTGTACCTAGAGGTACAACAAAGTTGATTTAAGCCTCGAACTAGATCAAATAGAGAATTTACGATGAAATTAAGAATTTTAAAGTCCCAGAATGGTTTAATATGGTGATTCGGAGTTCGAGGATCAATTTGGAGTCAAA
>NC_030852.1:23192602-23200440 GCF_000208745.1 Theobroma cacao
TTGTTAGATTAATTTGATTTTAAGTTATGTTAGTGTTTTTAGTTAGTTTAACATATTTAGGAACAAAACAACAAGAAAAGAATTTATTTTTCTCCATTACCATTATTGGCTGAATTTTCTAGGGGAATATTGGCTAATGATCTTGATGTTTATTTGAGGAATTATGATGAATAATGATGAATTATGAGCCTAGAAAAATAATGAGAATTTTCGGAGCAAAAATATGAATTTTTACCCACTAGGGGTATTTTCATAATTTGCTATCGGGACTGATAAATTGAATCTCATTCACAGTCACTAAGGTAATTTAAGTATAATTGGAGTGTAGAAAGTGAGAAGAATTGATTTGGAGTTAAATTGGAGATAATAGGCCGAATTAGGTCAGCACAGCATTTAAGCGATAGTCGGATAAGTTGTATATCATATCATGCATATATGACGAGCCTGAATTGATTTTATAATGGTCAAGCACTGATGTGGTGAATTATGTATTATACATTGTGGATAGGTGGTGAGCAAAATACACTGATAAAAGTACAGAGATTGTGCTTGGAGACTGGGATTAGGAGTACATCAACTCCTAGAACTGTGAGTGAACTTATTATCGTCTTAATTATCTAGAGTAGTTTTATACAATTGTGTGATTTTATGGAAAATGGGTTTAAATGGTAAATTGCTATGTTTTAGAAGAAATTACGATTTTATAAAATGATTTTATAAATTTTCTGAAAAAATCGACTACTGGTTTTGAAAATAGAGTAATTGAAGACTGTCTGCTTGTGTTGTAAATTTATGGCTTTAAATTGAATGGCTTATGACAATATATGAGCATGAATGGCTAAACTGACTTTGGTATTAGAATTATTTGTATTGAGAATTCAGCCTTGAGAGGCTAGGTTGCGATAAATTGCCATGTCGTGCTAGAATGAATTTTATTGATTGGTGGAGTATATATTAATTATTCACTGCAGAGGGGGTTCCGTGGACCAACCTATTAGAGGGGCACAGTAAACTCCATTATATTCTTACCTCGAACGGAGAGGCGCATAAGGTATCTCCTGGGGTAAAGCTTAGGGTTCACTTCACGCCAAACCACCACGTGAAAGGGAACTTAGCCAATGCCAAGGAACGACTGTATTTTTCTCAAACTAAAAATATATTTTAAGTGTATACGAAATTTTAACAGCCTTGGCGGACTCGATTGGATGCCCTGCATAAGGTATCACTGAGTATGAGTTTTGGCACGAGCCAAAGTTTTAAGAAATTCATAAGCCAAGTTGATTACTCGATTTATATGGATTGATTTTATTTGGTTGAAATGAGTTGAAAGGTAATGAAATTACAGTATGATGACTTATTTTAATTGTCTCCATTTACTCGACTTTAGATAGTTTAGATGGTATCTGTTTACTCACTGGGATTTTATAATCTCACCACCCTCATTTCCTCACATTTCAAGCTCGGGGAATTTCATAGTTAGCTGACTTTGACAAGGACCTTCATTTGGACTCGAATCGGTCAAAGCTATAGGTTTCTAGCTTCTAATGCATTTTGGTTAGATGTGGGCCCACGTGTCACTGTAAAAGAAATTTTATGCTTTGGTTATTTGCTTTATAGTATACATGTATATAATTAACTTTAACGCTACAAGAATTATGTACCGATAGTTTTATGAAAATTATTTTGCAAGAAAATAGTTTATTTGATTGAATATTTTTATTATATTCAAATGGTCAAATTTTCACTTCAAATGAATGTTTTAAATACTTAATTTGTTTTTAAATTATTAAATATATATTTTCGACTTACCTACTACATTTTTAGCAAGTTTTGAGATTTTTGAAAAAAATAATGAAAATACCCCTGTGAGCCAGAAAACAATATGTTATGTTCTAATTTGGAAATGATTTGTAATCCTTCGAATTTTGATATTTGATAACTATTGCTCACCGGAGAAGTGCGGAAGCTGATACAAGAGCCTTGCGAGATTTTGATCTACATTCGGGGTGAAGAATGTTTGTCGAGGCCTCGCGGCCGTTGTCACGGGCCCGATGGGGAGTTCCGGGTCGTGACACAACATCTCATGTGAAGAATTCTTCCATCAAGTAAAAGTTCAGAACCCAAGTTATTCACTTGGATAGAAATCAATCATCATTGGAGCTGTGATTATCCACAGTGATAGTGGAAAGTTTGCTCTCTCTATATACCATTTAGTCAAAGCATTCATCATTTCTTGAGTAAAAACATCCATCATGTGAGGTGCTGGGATATATACAAATCTACATGTTTACAAAATAATATTAATGAATTTGCTTAAATTCTTTTTCATAAAACCATTAATGTATAACATAACACAATTTAAAGAATTAGAATAAAAATTGCTTACCTCAAAATATAGCTTTGCAACTCCCAATATTCATCAATATAATGAGTAGTGACGGACATGTAACCTTTCTTTTGATTTGAAGTCTACATATCTGTTGTGATTGCTATTTGACTTTTTAACTTCTCAAACCCCTATTGTAGCTAGGATTTCCTTGAGCAATAAATCTTATGAATGTCCTCTTTAATTGTATTATGAGAGACCATCTGTCAAGCTCAGCCCTAAATTATCTACCATGTTATACATGAGACTGATAGAGTGATTGTATATTTGAATAGTCTCGAAAGAATATTTAAAAGTCGGTATTGTGCTTAGAAGTACAAGTAAGTCGATTTATACCTCAAACTAATTAAAATAGGGATTTTAAGGTGAAATTAAGAGTTTCACAGTCCAGGGATGACTCAAAATGGTAATTCGAAGTTTGATGATCAATTTGGAGTCAAACCGAAACTTTCACTATCTATGGGTAAAATGATCATTTGCCACCTGGAGACAAAATGGAAATTTTTAGAAAAGATTTTTTTTGGCCCCATTTGACTTATTGGAGTATGATTTGAGGTTTAGAAGTGAAAAATTTTAATTTCGATATAATTTGGAATATAGGGGTAAAATGGTAATTTTGCCACCTTGGGGGCAAATCGGTAAATTTTCACCCTCGACAATTGTCAAGACCAAGGGATTTTATTCATCATGGAAATGAATAAACATGAGAATGTGTGGTGGAGAATTAAAGAATTAAAAGTCAAATATTTAAATTTTGAACCAATAAGGAAATGCCATGTGTCATGCTTTTATTATTTTATTGTTTCTTTATAAAAAGGCATAAAAATCAGCCCATTTCTCCTATAGTGGTCAGCCAAACTAGAAGAGAAAAGAAACCAAGGAAGAACAAACCCTAGGTGGGAAAAATCGAAGAGAAAGTGTTGGAATTCAAGGATTTGATCGAGCAAAGGTAAAATTTTTTTGATTTTGCTAGTGATTTACCTTACCCATGCATTTTTCCTTAATTTCCATGATTAAATTACATGTTTTCATGATGAATTCATGGCTGGTTGGAATGGATATGGAGAGAGAATGATGTTAGATTGATTTGATTCTAAGTTATGTTAGTGTTTTTAGTTAGTTAAGCATGTTTAGAAACAAAACAACAAGAAAAGAATCCATTTTCCCCATGAACCTTCAATGGCCGAACCCTATGTGAAGTGTAGAAGTAATGAATTGATTTTGTGATCAAGTGAATTGGTTGAAAAATTCATGAAATGATGATTTATGGTGAGAAAATGGAATGGGAAATTTTTTAGTGATAGTGCACCACAATGGTCGAAATTTTCAAAAAGAATTGTGAGGGTTGTTAGGCTGAATTTTAGATTATTGGATTTGTATTTAGTGAATTGAAATATTAGAAATGAAATGGAGCAATTTGGAGCTAAATCGGACAAAATTGTCATTTAAACGAGTAATAGGCCGAATTAGGTTAGCATCGCATTTAAGCGGTAGTCGTATAAGTTGCACATCATATCATGCATACACACCGAGCCTGAATTAATTTTATAATGGTCAAGCATTGATGTGGTGAATTATGTATTGTACATTGTGGATAGGTGGTGAGTAAATTACACTAGTAAAAGTATAGAGATTGTGCTTGGAGACTGGGATTAGAAGTACATCGACTCCTAGAACTATGAGTAAACTTATTATCGTCTTAATTATCTAGAGTAGTTTTATACAATTGTGTGATTTTATGAAAAATGGGTTTAAATGGTAAATTGATATGTTTTAGGAGAAATTGTGATTTTATAAAATGATTTTATAAATTTTCTGGAAAATTGAATACTAGTTTTGAAAATAGAGTAATTGGAGACTGCCTGCTTGTGTTGTAAATTTATGGTTTTAAATTGAATGGCTTATGACAATAAATGAGTATGAATGGCTAAACTGATTTTGGTGTTAGAATTATTTGTACTGTGTATTCAGCCTTGAGAGGCTAGGTTGCGATAAATTGCCATGTCATGCAGAAAAAGATTTTATAAATCAGGTGGTAGATAAAATAATCCATAGTCACTGCAATGGTGGGGGTTTCTGTGGACTGCCTATGAGAGGGGCACGGTAACCCAATTATATATTTACCTCCGGGGGGAGATGTTGGATGAAGTATCTCCTGAGGTAAAGATTTGAGTGCACTTCACGTGGACCACCGCGTGAGAGTGAAACTCAGCCAATGCCAAGGAACGGTTGTGTGTCAGATGCGAAAACATGTTTATGGGTATGGGACATTTAACAACCTTGGCGGTCTTAGTGGGATACCTTGACGAAGGTACTCGCGAGAATGATTTTGGCAGGAGCCAAGTTTTGTGAGATAAATAAGCCATGTTGAGTAATTGAGTAAACTGAATATTTATGTTATGAAACATATATTGGAAAAGAATATTTTAATTCGTCTCTATTTACTCGCCTTTAGATAGTTTAGATGGTGTCTGTTTACTCACTAGGATTTTATAATCTCACCACCCTCATTTCCTCACATTTCAGGCTCAGGGAATTCCATAGTTAGCTGACTTTGATAAGGACCTTCATTTAGACTTGAATCGGCAAAAGCTGTAAGTTTTCAGCTTTCGATGCATTTTGGTCAATTGGGGGCCCATGTGTCACTGTAAAAGTAATTTTATACATTAGTTATCTGATTTAAAGTATGTATGAACATATTTAGCTTTTACACCATGTTTTTGGAGGGTTTCGGTATTTTCAAAAAAAATGACGAAAATGCCCCTATGAGCCAAAAAATAATATTTTATTGTTTTGATTTGGAAACGACTTATGATTTCTTGAAATACAAGATTTAGTAACTGTCGCTCACCGAGAAGATGCGGAAGCTGATGCTAAGCCTTGTAGGGTTCCAATCGGCATTCTAGGTAATGAGTGCCTATCGAGACGTCGCAGCGGTTATCATAGGCCTGATGAGAGTTCCGGGTCATGACACCATCTTCAACATGGGTTGAAGACTAGCAGCAAACTTCTTAAAACCAACATGAGAAACAATAGAAAGCAGATACTCATGCAAGATTATAGCACAAGCTAACTCATATCTTGAAATATCTTGATCAAATATGTAATTTCTAATCTAAACCTTCCCATAAGCTTGTGTATCTATGCCAAGTTTCATTTGCTTTTCAAAGCATTGTTCAATGCTTGAATTTTTTCTCCTTGCACAACACTCATGTGATTTTTCAAAGCTTTTGTTCCATTCTTGCTATTGGCCTTACAAATAACTTTACAATAATTACTAATTGCCACATCTTCCCCATCGATATTTTTCTTTTCAAAATGATTCCAAACCTCCAAAGTTAATTTGCGAGGACGTTTGGTACTTGAACTACACAATGGAGATTTACTTCAAATAGGCGAGATCAAAGGTTGACTACCATTGGTAGGAGTTCTAAAAAGCTTAACTAAAGGTACTTGTTGTGAACTTGACCTTACATATACTAACGATTAGAACTTGACCTTACATATACTAACGATTAAAAGAGTGTCTTCTTGCAATTATAATTAATTCTATCATCACATTTTTCAATTGTGTCCATTTTTCAAAAGACCTAGAAACATAAAAATAACATAATCAATGTCTAAATCAATTTTGAAAAAAATAAATACAACACATGAACAGAATTGATTTCTATTGCACACGAACAGAATTATTTATCCCATGAACATAGAGCAGTTCACCAGTATTGATATTGAGCCAAATTAGCAAGCAAAAGTCAATAGAACGCATGGTCATTTCTATATGTGCACTTGAGTTTCTAATTAATTGGAAGTTGGAACTTTTATGATAAAAAAAATAAAAAGAATAGTTTTTCCAATTGCTGCTTTGATACTACAGTCATCTTAGTTTAAAGCTGCCACACAATTCTTCAAAATTTCCCATAGAAATAAAAACAATAAATAGAAAATTGATTCTAATGGAAAGATCTAGCTTGTGAAAACGGTTTTTAGGTAAAAAATTCTATTAAAAATGGTTCGAACAGATGAATCTCCCTTGCCTTTAACATTTACCTTTTGTCAAAAACTTTCAATTGACAAAAGAAAAAAAAGGTGTAACTCAAGTTTGGAAAGCCTAAACAAATTCTATTTGAACTTATATTATATTTCATTATAGAATAAATTCCAGCAAAAAAAAGAACGAGATGAGATTTAGTGATTTACCTGAATGAATGACCAATAATGAAGTTGCAAAAATGGAGTGGCAAGAATGGAGGATCGAAGTAGAAAAAAGGAGCGATTGGCAATGGCTGGGGAAGAAAACAAAGAAGAAAGGGTGGTTGGTAGTGGCTGGGGAAGAAGGAGCGGCGAAGAAAGAGCTGGGGAAGAAAAAAAAGAAGGAAAAATGGTTGATAGTGGTTGGGGAAGTAGTGGCTGGTAATGGCTGAGGAAGAAAAAAAAATAAGAATGAGCGGTTGGCAGTGACTGGGGAAGAAAAGAAAGAAAGAGCAACTAGTAGTGGTTAGGGAAGAAAAAAAAGAAGAATAAGCGGCTAAAAGAGAAAAAAGAATAAAAAAAAAAGGAGTGGCTAGGATTTTTAGTTTTAATATATTATTATTATTATTATTAAATTATAAAAATCAATAATATTATTATTTTTAGAATAAAAATTAATATTATTTTATTATTTAATAATTATTAACTTATATAATTGTAATTATAATCTTTATAAATGAATATAATATATAATATAAAGTATATGTGCTAAAAGGCATTACTAGTTATATACTATAAAGTGTGTGTATATATATATATTCTAATTAATAATTTTATAAGTTATAATTTTTATAATGTTAACAAAAAATAAAAAGTAAATATATATTTAAAGTATATATATTAAAAGTATTATAGTGTATATATAAAAAAAAATTATATTGCTTATAAATGAACCCAATATATATGAAGTATAGATATTAAAAGACACTACAGTTTAATTAACAATCATAATTTCACTAATTAATTTAATTAATTATATGAATTTTTCCTTAATTACATAAAATTAAAAAAAATAACTAAGTTTCAAAACTATTCTAATCTCACAACTTCTTTTTAGATAATTAAGTTTATTCCATAATAAATTTATATAAACAAAGGTATATATATTATTTAGTAATTAATTTATATAATAGTAATTGTATTCCTAATAAATGAACATAATTTATAATATAAAGTGTATGTGTTAAAAGACATTACAAGTTATATACTGTCACGACCCGGTACTCCCCTCGAGCCCGTGACAACCGTCGCGGTGTCCCGGTAGACACTTATTGCCCGGAATGTCAACCCGAAACCCCGCAAGGCTTTACTATCAGTTTCTCTGTTCCCTTGTGAGCAACCATTGTCAAATATCGTGTTCTAAAATATTTTAAGCTGTTTCCAACTTTAAACAAATAAAATATTAATTTTTCGTCTCACA
>NC_030852.1:23203146-23205887 GCF_000208745.1 Theobroma cacao
TTTTGTAAATTTTTCGGGACTCTCCTAGCATGCAATCATGCTATCATCACATGTATGTCATGAATAGTATTTTATAAGGTCGGGCTTTACATATACTATAAAGTGTATATATATATATTATAATTAATAATTTTATAAGTTATAATTTTTATAATGTTAACACAAAATAAAAAGTAAATATATATATATTTAAAGTATATATATTAAAGGTATTTTAGTGTATATATATAATAGTAATTATATTCCTTATAAATGAACTCCATATATATAAAGTATAGATATTAAAAAACATTACAATTTAATTAATAATAATTTTATTAATTAATTTAATTAATTATATGAATTTGTCCTTAATTACATGAAATTAAAAAAAATAGCTAAGTTTCAAAATTATTCTAATTTCACAACTTCTTTTTGGATAATTAAGTTTATTCCATTATAAATTTATGTAAACAAAGATATAGATATTATTTAGTAATTAATTTATACAATAGTAATTATATTCTTTTTAAATGAACATAATATATAATATAAAGTGCATGTGATAAAAGACATTATAAGTTATATACTATAAAGTGAGTGTGTGTGTGTGCATATATATATATTATAATTAATAATTTTACAAGTTAAAATTTTTGTAATGTTAACATAAAATTGAAAGTAAATATATTTATATTTAAAATATATATATATACTAAAAGTATTAGTACATATATAATATAGTAATTATATTTGTTATAAATGAACTCAATATATATAATGTATATATATTTAAAAACATTCCAAGTTAATTAATAATCATAGTTTAATGAATTAATTCAATTAACTATATGAGTTTGTCTTTAATTACATGAAATTAAACAAATAGTAAGATTCGAAAACTATTCTAAACTCAAAGACTCTCTTTAAGTATATATATTATAAGTTATCATTTTTGTAGTATTAAAACAAAATAAAAAGTAAATGCATTTATATTAAAATATATATGATAACAATTATATTCCTTTGTAATATGATATGATATACATATTATTTAAACATAATTAATAATCTAATATTTTTAAACTTATATATATCAATGTCATCACATTAATAATTTAAATAACCATTTTTTAAAGATATTTGTCAACAATTAATAAAATAAATTGTTTGTCAAGATGGTTAAGATTTTGGTTGCTTTCCTTCCTTACTTGGGTTGACCATTTTTATTCAATTATATAAATAACAATAAATATATGTATACGGGTATTATAGTTGGGTTCGGGCCGGATTCTCGTGAAAACTGAATATTATATAATTGAGTTCTGGGAACGGGTACCCAAATAGTGATATTGGAACTCATCTCGAACTCGTTTATAGGGTACCCTAACTCGGTATAATCAAGTCGAGTACTCGCGGGGATCCTATAATAGGGTACACATTGACATCCTTACATATGAATTCTCTTCTTCCTCAACATCAATTGTGCTAAGTTCACTTTTAACTAAAGATCCTACACAAATTAAAATGATGAAAAATTATCTAACTTGATATATAATAAATATTATTATAAAACTTATAAAATAGGAAACTTATAAGCAACACTAATCACAAGGAAAAACTATTCCTTAGAAAAAAGATAGAATAGAGTCATAAGAAAAATAAGAAAAGCCAACCTAGATTAGGAACAACCACAAAGAATAACCCAATAGCACAACAAAACTAGGACAAGCTGAAAAAAACCAGCACAACAAGCTGAATGGTAGCAAAAAGATGAATAAAAAATCCACAGAGAAAACCACAAAACAAAACTAGTGGTGCACAAATCATGAAGGATCAATAAACATGTCGGTCGCTTGAGAAGATGAAACATGAAAAATTTGAAGCAGAACAAAATCACCATAACAATGGATAAAGCATGGAAAAATCAAAGCAAAACAACAGGATGAGCAGAAAGACAAAAAACATGGAACTAGAAAAATCAGCAACAACATTACAAACAACAACCGCAAAAAGAAAGGAGAAACAGAGTAGCAGCCAAGCAAACATTTAGGAAATATGTCACGACCCGAAACTCCCCATCGGGCCCGTGACAACTGCCCCGAGGCCTCGACAAACATTCTTCACCGCGAATGTCGATCAAAACCTCGCAAGGCTCTTGTATCAACTTTCACACTTCCCCGGTGAGCAATAGTTATCAAATATCAAAATTCGAAGGATTACAAATCATTTTCAAATCAGAACATAACATATTGTTTTCTTGCTCACAGGGGCATTTTCGTTATTTTTGTCAAAAATTTTGAAACTTGCTAAAAATGTAGTAGGTAAGCAGAAAATATATATTTAATGATTTAAAAATAAATTAAGTACCTAAAACGTTCATTTGAAGTGAAAATTTGACCATTTGAATATAATAAAAGTATTCAATAAAATAAACTATTTTCTTGTAAAATAATTTTCATAAAACTATCGGTACATAATTCTTATAGCGTAAAAGTTAATTATATTCATATATACTATAAAGCAAATAACCAAAGCATAAAATTTCTTTTACAGTGACACGTGTAAAACCCGACCCTATAAATACATGTCATGACATACATGCACTGAGTAGCATGTTATTATGCTAGGAAAGCACCTAAGAAAAGACGAAACCCGGTATTGTACCTAATGGTACACTTGAGTTGATTTAACCTCGAACTAGTTCAAATAGGAATTGTAGGATGAAATTTAATATTTTATAGTCAAGAAATGACTAAAAA
>NC_030852.1:23211459-23217058 GCF_000208745.1 Theobroma cacao
CATATCATGTTATTGAGTTTTATTATATGGTGGATTATATATTAATTAATCACTGCAGTAGGGGGTTTCTGTGGACCAACCTTTTAGAGAGGTACAGTAAACCCCATTATATTCTTACCTCGAACGGAGAGGCGCGTAGGGTATCTCCTAGGGTAAAGTTTAGGGTTCACTTCACGCTAAACCACCACGTGAGGGGGAACTCAGCCAACGCTAAGGAACGGCTATGTTTTCAAAACAAAAACATGATTTATGTGAAATGTGAATTTTAATAACCTTGGCGGTCTCGGTAGGATGCCTCGGCCAAGGTGTCCCTGAGGATGGATTTATGGCACAAGCCTAGATTTTTATGAGATTCATAAGCTTCTTTACGTGTTTTGAACAAAATGTGTTCTAATGCTATAACCCAGTTTATGATGATTTACTTTATTGTCTCCATGTACTCAACTCTAGATGTTTATGATGATGTCTGTTTACTCATTGGGATTTTATAATCTCACCACCCTCCTTTCCACCCATTTCAGGTTCAGTATAGACTGTAAATAGCTGATCTCATCGAGGACTACCGTTGGATCTGTATTTTTTCAAACCGTAGGTTCACAATCCTCTTTACTTTTGTTTATTCGGGGGCCCTCTTTTATTGTAAATTAAATTAAATATTTTGACTTACTGTATTTAAGTATGTATAAATTTATTTAGCTTTTACACTATAAAAATTATTCACGTATAACTCTATAAATATTGTTTTATAAGAAAATAAAATATTTTACTTAATATTTCTTTTATTTTCTTATTATATTCAAATAACCATAATTTCGTTTTAAATGAAGATTTAGACTTTTAAACTCATTTTGAATATGAATTATGTGTTTTGTACTTGTATATTACGTTTTAGCCAGTTTCAAAATTTTTGAAAAAAATGACCAAAATACCCCTGTGAGACGAAAAATTAATATTTTATTTGTTTAAAGTTGGAAACAGCTTAAAATCTTTTAGAACACGATATTTGACAATGGTTGCTCACAAGGGAACAGAGAAATTGATAGTAAAGCCTTGCGGGGTTTCGGGTTGACATTCCGGACAATGAGTATCTACCGGGACACCGCGACGGTTGTCATGGGCTCGAGGGGAGTACCGGGTTGTGACATACCATCTAAACTATCTAAAGTCGAGTAAATGGAGACAATTAAAATAAGTCATCATACTGTAATTTCATTACGTTTCAAGTCATTTCAACCAAATAAAATCAATCCATATAAATCGAGTAATCAACTTGGCTTATGAATTTCTTAAAACTTTGGCTCGTGCCAAAACTCATACTCGGTGATACCTTGAGCAGGGCATCCAACCGAGTCCGCCAAAGCTGTTAAAATTTTTGTATACACTTAAAATATATTTTTAGTTTGAGAAAAATACAGTCGTTCCTTGGTGTTGGCTGAGTTCCCCTTCACGTGGTGGTTTGGCGTGAAGTGAATCCTAAGCTTTACCCCAGGAGATACCCTACGCTCCTCTCCGTTCGAGGTAAGAATATAATGGAGTTTATCGTGCCCCTCTAATAAGCTGGTCCACGGAACCCCCTACTATTACAGTAGCTATGGATTTTTTTATCTACCACCTGATTTATAAAATCTTTTTATCTGCTTGACATGGCAATTTATCGTAACCTAGCCTTTCAAGGCTGAATACATAGTACAAATAATTCTAACACCAAAATTAGTATAGCCATTCATGCTCATATATTGTCATAAGCCTTTCAATTTGGAACCATAAATTTACAACACAAGCAAGCAGTCTCTAATTACTCTATTTTCAAAACCAGTAATCGATTTTTCAGAAAATTTATAAAATCATTTTATAAAATCACAATTTCTCCTAAAACATAGCAATTTACCATTTAAACCCATTTTCTCTAAAATCACACAATTGTATAAAACTACTCTAGATAATTAAGACGATAATAAGTTCACTCACAGTTCTAGGAGTCGATGTACTCCTAATCCCAGTCTCCAAGCACAATCTCTATACTTTTACCAGTGTACTTTGCTCACCACCTATCCACAATGTACAATATATAATTCACCACATCAATGCTTGACCATTATAAAATCAATTCAGGCTCGGTATATATGCATGATATGATATACAACTTATCCGACTACCGCTTATGTAAAGCCCAACCTTATAAAATACTTGTCATGACATACATGTGATGATAGCATGATTGCATGCTAAGAGAGTCTCGAAAAATTTACAAAAGTAGGTATTATACCTAGAGGTACAACAAAGTTGATTTAAGCCTCGAACTAGATCAAATAGAGAATTTGAGATGAAATTAAGGATATTAAAGTACCATAATGGTTTAATATGGTGATTTGGAGTTCAAGGATCAATTTGGAGTCAAACCGGAATTTTCACTATTTAGGGGTAAAATGGTCATTTGCCACTTGGAGACAAAATGAGAATTTTTAGAAAAGATTTTTTGACCCCATTTGACTTATTAGAGTATGATTTGAGTATTGGAGTATGATTTGAGGTTAAGAAGTGAAAAAAAAAATTGTAATTCCGATATTTTTCAGAACATAGGGGTAAAATGGTAATTTTATCACCTCAGTGGCAAAATTGTAATTTTACACCACCATGACATTTGTAAAGCTCCAGAATTCTACCAATTATTATTTTATGCTATGGATAAATATTAGAGCATTTGTGGTGACGATTTATGAACTGATACGTGATGACATATGTGGCTGGGTTTTTGAGTTGTGAAATATATAAACTGTTGTTTTCCTTTGATAGGCTGGGTAGTATTATGTTAGCCACGTTATGCTGTCAAAATTTTATTGATTTGTGGGCTATTTAATTAGCCACTACAGTAGGCGGGTTTCCGTGGACCAACCTATTAGAGGGGCACGGTAAACCCCGTTATATTTACCTTAGTATGAGAGGCGCGGAAGATATCTCTTAAGGTACGATAGAGTTCACTTCACGTTGAACCACCACTTGAGGATGAACTCTGCCAACGCCAAAGGATGGCTAAATTATGTTTTTATGAGTAGTTGTTAACTTAATAACCTTGGTGGACCCAGTTGAATGCCTCGACCAAGGTATCATCGAGTATGATTTTTGGCACGAGCCAAGTTTTTGAGAAAATTATAAGTCGAGATGTGTATTATAATGAAATGTGTTGTTTTATATATATATTTATATATATATATATATATATGATTTGAAACAAGTACAAAATGTTGTGGATTATGATATGATGAAAAGTTAACTGTCTCCATTTACTCGGCTTTAGAAGTTAATGACGGACTTTATTTACTCACTGAGTTTATGAAAACTCACCCTTTCTTTTTAACCATTTCAGGTTCAGGATAGTCTGTAGGCAGTCGATTTCATCAAAGATTTCTTTTGGACTTACTTCCTTGAAAATCGTAGGTCTACCTTCTTGCACACTTTTGGTTATCTCGGGGCTCATATGCCACTGTAGGATAATTTTGAATACCTGGTTTACTGTATCACTATGTGTATGAATTTATTTTGTTCTCACGCTACAAAAATTATTTATGCATAGTTCTATAAAAATTGTTTTATAAGAAAATGAAATATATTATCGAATATTTTTATTTAGTCTAATTAGCCAACTTTTCACTCCAAATGGATGATTTAGATTACAAAAATTTATTTTTAATCGGAAATGGATATCTTTCTACCATACGTTGTATTTTTATCAGGTGTTGAAATTTTTAAGTAAAAATGACCAAAATACCCCTGTGTGGTCAAAATTTTATTTTAATTGTTTTTGATCTAAAATAGTTTATATTCTCTTAAAACTCAATATTTAGTAACTATTGCTCACAGGGGAAGTGGAAAACTGATGCAAGAGCCTTGTGAAGTTTCGGTTGACATACCGGGTAATGAATATTTACCGAGACTTCGAGGCGGTTGTCACGGGCTCGAAGGGAGTGTCGGGTCATGACAGCTTAAATGCGGTGCTGACCTAATTTGGCCTATTATCTCCAATTTAACTCCAAATCAATTCTTCTCACTTTCTACACTCCAATTATACTTAAATTACCTTAGTGACTGTGAATGAGATTCAATTTATCGGTCTCGGTAGCAAATTACGAAAATACCCCTAGTGGGTAAAAATTCATATTTTTGCTCTGAAAATTCTCATTATTTTTCTAGACTCATAATTCATCATTATTCATCATAATTCCTCAAATAAACATCACGATCATCAGCCAATATTCCCCTAGAAAATTCGGCCAATAATGGTAATGGAGGAAAATAAATTCTTTTCTTGTTGTTTTGGTCCTAAATATGCTATACTAACTAAAAACACTAACATAACTTAATCAAATTAATCTAACAACTTTCTCTCTCCTAACCCATTTTGATCAGCCATCAATTCATCATGAAAACATGTAATTTAATCATGAAAAATAAGGAGAAATGCTTGAGAATAAGAAAACTCAAGCTTAATAGAAAAAATCTCACATTTTTCACTTAATTTCCTTGAAAATTCACACTTTTTCTTTGATTTTCTCTCTCTAGGGTTTTGTTTTTATTTTCTCTCTCTTCTTGCTGGTTTGGCCGGCCATGGGGTGGAAGATGGGCTGATTTTTGTGCCTTTTAAAAAGGAAAATAATAAATTAATAAAGGCATGACACGTGGCATCAAGTCATTGACCCGTTTTTAAAACTTTAAAAATTTTAATCCTTTTTATCTGCACCACACAATTAGTCAATGGTCAAAATGAGGATAAGAGATGACCATGTGCTGGAAAAATATCCTGGTGGTGGAAAATTACTATTTTGCCCCTAGGGTGGTAAAATTACCATTTTACCCATATACTCCAAATTATATCGGAATTTAAATTTTTTTCACTTCTAAACCTCAAATCATACTCCAATAAGTCAAATGGGGCCAAAAATCTTTTCTACAATTCCCATTTTGTCCCCAGGTGGCAAATGACCATTTTGCCCCTAGATAGCGAAAATTTTTGTTTGATTCCAAATTGATCCTCGAACTCTGAATCACCATATTAAACCATTCTGGGACTTTAAAATTCTTAATTTTATCGTAAATTCTCTATTTGATCTAGTTCGAGGCTTAAATAAACTTTATTGTACCTCTAGGTACAATACCGACTTTTGTAAATTTTTCGAGACTCTCCTAGGATACAAACATGCTATCCATCACATGTATGTCATGACATATATAGAGTTGGGCTTGTCATCTTCTCCCCCACTTGGATCAACCATATGATCCTTCTTCATGACTGATTTCGATATCCGACTAAATATTAATATTTTAATATTATTTTATTAATAAAATATTATTATAAAACCCGACCCTATAAATACATGTCGTGACATACATGCGCTGAGTAGTATGTTATTATGCTAGGAAAAGCACCTAAGAATAGACGAAACTCGGTATTGTACCTAATGGTACACTTGAGTTGATTTAACCTCAAACTAGTTCAAATAGGAATTGTAGGATGAAATTTAATATTTTATAGTCAAGGAATGACTAAAAATGATTGTTCGGAGTTCGAGGGTTCATTTGGGGTAAAATTAGAAATTTTGATATT
>NC_030852.1:23219869-23236507 GCF_000208745.1 Theobroma cacao
AAAATTTATCTTGTCTCCTTGGTACCCAAAATACCTTCTTATGCCTTAATTGACTTCCGAATCACCCTTTTATCTCACAAATTCTCCTCCGATAAAATTATTATTTTTTTATTGTTATTTTCTCACTTGTAAAATATTTTATCCTAAACTACTCCTTTCGTCTTTTATCACTTTTAAACATTTTAATTGACCTCAATTTGCATTCGATCAACTTTATTTATCACCATATCAAAGTATAGAGTATTTCAAAATAATTCCAAAAAAGAACAAAAAAGCCATGAGATATGATGAACTCATACTTTGATTCAACTTAAAAATCGTAAAAGACAAAAAGTAATGTCTCACAATTTAACCAATCCATCATATCGCAACAAAAATAAACATTGAATAATTGAGAAAACAATTGGAGATGGAGATTAACACTCACATGGGTGGAATGCTGTCCTGTCCAGTTGATGAGAAGCTACTTAGTTTAGGGAGAGGGGAGAGAAGTATTGAAATAGCACTACATTAGTTGCTAGAGACTAGAGAGAAGAAAAAGAAAGAAAAATAAGGAGAGAAAATGAGATTTATATAGCTAAGGTTTGGGTTGGTAGAAGGAAAGAGGTGCAAAATAGCACTGTTTTAGGGAATCAGGGAATTAGGGGCTGGTGAAAATAGGTGCAAAACAACACCGTTTTAGGCAAGCTAAAGCGTGTTTTTGGTGTCTTGGATCTTGATTATCTAGTCTTTATTATATATGGTAGATAAGTCATAAGTGGGTATGACTTAATTTTTATGCAAAGAAAGGGCTAATTTCTTTTTCAAATAATTTGAAAAATAATGAAGGGTATGGTCAATAAATTTGGACAAAAAATGTTTTATTATCACAAATGTAAGGATTTATTTTCATATTGAAAGCATGTAACATGTGAAACCCTTTCAATTAAAAGCAAACAATTAGTGGCTAATTAACTTTAAAAACAACTATACAATAGATATAAGATACCAAATCAAATTAAAACAGTCGAAAAGATAATTAAAGTTACTTTAAGAAAAATTAAACATGAATTAAGTAAAAATATTACACGTTGCTTCCAAAAAGTTAAAGTGTTTATTAAACAAAACAATGACATGTTATTTAGTTTGCATCATAGTTCATGTAATATAAATTAATTTTACATTTATTAGTTTACAAGTTCAACTAATATAAAACTTTTATATATTTAAATTTACATCATAGTTCAAGTAATATAAATTAATTTTATATTTATTAGTTTACTAGTTCAACTAATATAAAAATTTTATATATTTTAGTTTGCATCATAGTTCTAGTAATATAAATTAAATTTACATTAATTAGTTTACAAGTTCAACTAATATAAAAATTTTGGGTCTATTTGTTTTGACGTAAAATATTTTTCGAAAAATGTTTTCAAGACTTATGCTTGTTTGAAAGACAAAAAATTTAATCTAGACGTAAAACATTTTACCAATCAACAGAAAAAATACCCATTGACCACGTCAAATGTCTTATGCCTTTCAAAGGCGTAAGACATTTTCTGAATATCAGAAAAAATGCTCTTATATTAAACTTAGCAGAATAGGTTTGATGAATATTAATATTGCTTTTTAAAATTGATGAATATTAATATTTAATTAAAAAAATTAAAAAATATTAGTATTTAACTTTAATTTTTTTAATTTAAATTATTCAATACTATTAAAATTTAAAAAATATTTTTTAATAAAATCATCCAATGTAATTTAATATTTTATTTATAAATTGAATAAATTTTACTAATAATTATAATAAAAACTATTTCAATGATTGTCTTTTAATTAAAACACATTTGCAAATTTTGGATATTTTATGCAAATTGATGAATATTGATATTTTTATAATGTTATGGTAAAAAAAATGATGAGATGGAGATCTTTTTGAAAATTAAAGCTTACTTTCATTATATATGTGATTAAAATGTTTGGAAAATATCATTATTAATTTTTGAGGAAATTATGAGAAATAACCTTTCTGATAAGGTAATTTCAGAAATTGCCTACGATGTAAAGTTAACTATTTTTACCCAATTTTTGGCATGAGTTAATAAAAATGCCTTTGAATATATTTCTGGCAAATTAATCTTCTAATATCTCCCTTTTGCCATACCAAAAAATTAAATGCCTAGCTAGCTCAACTCCTTCAACTCTCTTAGCTTTGTCAGCTTTCTCTTGCCATCCAACTGTTTGTTGAGCACTATCGTAATAGTACTGTGGTCTATTTCTCAGCATCTTGCCATATCGTCGTCGATATACAGCCCCCAAAGCAGAGATGACATCAAGGCATGTTTTTGGGTTTATTGTTGTTTTTCACAAAACCATAAAGTTGATGGAAAACCCACTCCATTAATTTCTTAAACTTTGTGTGTAAATTAGAACATTGCTCAGAGTTGTTGTACGCCATGCATGTAACATTTCTAATGCACATGGCGTGTAAAAAATATATTAAAAGGGCATGACTTTTAATAGCATGTTTAAGTACGTGGCATGTAGTAAAATTTGTCTGTACATGATGTGTAGTAAACATGGCGTGTAGTAAAATCATTGAACATGGCATATAGAAATTTTTGGTTGAAGATGGCATGTAGAAATTTTTTTTTTTTGAAAATGGCTTGTAGCATACTATTCTTGAACATGGCGAGTAGGAACATTGTTATGTAAATGGTGGGTAGCAAAATTGTTATGCACATTGCGTGTAACATATTGTTAAAATGGCGTGTTAGATTTTTTTGAACATGGCGTGTAACATTTTGTCAACATGGCATGCAACTTTTATTTTTAACATGGTGTGTAACATATTGTCAATATGGTGTGTAACAATTTTTTTTGAACATGGCATGTAACAACATGTTTTCAATAGGACGTGTAGCAAAATTTTAAAACATGCATGTAATGTGTAAATTGACTTTTTTTTTTTTCAAAATTTCAATAACGTGCCACTTGTGCGACTTGTGATAAGACACGGTGGTTAGTGGGCCAATAGCATTTACAAGGGTGGCGAGTCACGAATGTAGGGGGTCATGAGTGATTGGTCATTTGCGGGCTTGATGAAGCTAGTCGAAGATGTTGTTGGGGTAAATTCAAATATTCACAAGATTGAGTTACATGCATTGATCAATACACCCAGAGAGCTATCACCCCTAATTATCAAGGATGAGGAAGATGTTGCATTAATTCTACTATAGCAGAGGAATGATCCGGCAGTGTACGTCACCATTAAGGAATGCCACATGAAGAAGTTGTACAACATGGTAATCACCTTAATAAGATTGAGATTTATAGTGCTTCACATGTACCACAACATTCGATCTTTAGCCCAAAAAATGACAATCGACATATGAACATGAGTTTGTGCAGCCTAGTGGACACTCGACATTCGCACAATAGTTGACTGCATAATTTCAATTAGCATGTGTGTCGAACCAATTACTTATTTCTGTCCAACCAAAGCAACCATTGGGTGAAATTGTAGAAAGTGTAATATCATTTTAAATGACTCTACGACACTTGAGGAGGACATTGAGACACTCGAGGATAATACTGCATCTAATCAGGGTGAAGAGGATTGGTTTCTTGCAGATGAAGACAAATTTGATAACGATTCTGATGGTGGGCTTGATGAATGGCAGTTTAGACGATGCTTGGCTTTATGATAGTAACATTCCAAATTGCAATGATGTTGAAGGCAAAATAGAACATGTTGGAGGTGTTAATGTAAGAGATGTTAAGTGCGATGAACCCATATACAATAACACCATCGCTAGTAACAATGGGATTCATTCACTTGAAACATTGCCCAATGATAGTTATTAGGAACGGGAAAATGCAGGGATATCTCGTACGTGGCTTATTTTGGGTGCAGAAAGGTTTTATTTCCAAACAATTACCATTGAGGAGTCGACATTCATTGACAATCGTTAATACCAAGGAAGAATATTTTCCTTTAAGGCCAAATTGAAACGAGCTTTAAACATGTTGGCATTAAAATAGCAATTCAAGATAAGAGTAAAAAGGTTGTGTTAAGCTCATTTTGAGGTTGCTTGTGAGGACAAGGCATGCAAAGTTCAGTGTACGTGCAATGAAGTTATCTGAAGGAGAACATTGGCAAGTTTGGACATTCCACAAAGTACACATGTGTATTGTCAATGGTTTGTAAGGCCGATTCCGAACCACGAGTGTGAAGATAATTGGTGAACTTATGTTACACAAGCGTCAAGGTAATGGAGTAGCATTAAGACTTGAGGACATAATTGGTGAGATGAGGGTTAAGTGAGGATTAGACTGCTTGTATGGTCAGACCTGGCAAGTAAAAGAGTATGCAGAGAGGCTTGTTTTTGGTCCCCCGGAGAAGTCATTTCAACTACTACCCTTGTATTTTTATATGTTGGAATGAGAAAATCCCGATACAGTCATTGTAGTGGGTACTGATGAGGCATAATGATTTAAATATTGTTTTTGATTGTACGAGGTTTGTATCTTGGGGTTTAGTGATGTAATGTGTCCTGTACTTGTAATGGATGCGACACATTTGAAAGGCAAGTTCAAAGGTGTTCTGTTTGTCACTACATGCAAAGTTGCAAATGAATGCGTACATTCGATTACATTTGGCGTACGCCATGTTAGAGACGAAGACTCGTGGATGTGGTTTCTTAGCAACCTGCGTCATGCTGTTGGTTGTCCTAAAAACACTATGTTCATTTCTGATCAGCATCTCGACATTAAGAAAGTAATTCAAAATGCATACTCAGGAGCGCACCATGGTTTATGCGATTACCACTTGAAGAAAAACTTCAAAAACAAGTTCAAGCGTGATATCGTTTCAATTATTTTCACCTTTACTAGAGACTATTATAAGGTTTTTGATTTCAATAGATATATGAACCAGCTTAAGCAGATTCACGTAGAGCCCACTCTAACCTTATGAGAATAAGCCCTAAGAGGTAGGCACGTGCACGGTCATCAGTAAGGCGATTCCAACTCATGACATCCAACATTAGGGAATGTGTTAACTTTTGCTTGAAGCATGCAAGACAAATGCCAATCACTGTTCTGATCGAGTTCATCAAAGACATGTTCCAACATTGGTTCCATGACTAATACAAGGAGGTCGTGAAGGTGACCATGCCCCTAATCCCTTAGGCTACTAGGCAATTGAGTAAACAATTCAATGATGCACATCATTTTGTAGTTAAACCTATCAATTGAGTGAAGTTCAAAGTTAAAGATGGGAAAATGGATGGATTTGTAAACCTGTTCAAAAAGACGTGTTCATGTTTTGAATTCTAGACAGATCTATGGCCATGCAGCCATGCCATTGCGGCAATAAATTACGGATATCTTTATTTGTTATTTGATTAGTAATTAATGTAACTTTTACATTTGCTTCAACATTAAGTTCATTGGATTTTTCAATTAGTGCAAACATGAAGCCTTTGAATTCTACGCAAACCACTACAATACAACCTTTTTTTGTGGAGGGTTATGTTGGGTCTATCGCTTGAGGGCATTGCAGTGACTGATACATCCGCCTAATCTGAAACAAGTCGTCATTTTGCCACCACCTTGGTGAGGTCAAGCGAGACGACTTAAGAGGAGAAGGATTCCATCAATTGGGGAAAGCAATCGACCACGAAGATGTTCACAATGCAAAAGGTACAAGCATAATATATAAAATTGCCAATCTCCGTTTACAGTTCCATTCACAAATTCGGCACATTTTTAAGTCAATCGCCCTTTCCATGAGAATGACCAACGAACGCAATTTCAACTTGCAGACAAACTTGTCACACACGCATCACCCATTTAATACAAAGGACAAAGTCTAAGAAAGTAAGGTGTCTTGTAGATGAAGACAATGGATTAGCCTAACTGACTGTGTGAGCCATGTCCAGTACATTTCTCATAATTTCCTCTCAAAGTTTCTTACATTCAGATTGTGTTTGTTATTTAATAATGGACTGAGTTGATACTTCAGCACGTTGCTATTCTAGCTTGTTATTCTAGTTTGTAATGGTAAATTCAGAGAAAATGTCATCTTTGTATCTGGTCTGAAGTGACGAGTTCTGAAATGAAAATATTTTCTTCTCATATTTTGTAGATTTCGTTGTAATATCATTATACGCTATGGCTTGTTATATGTCATTTACATGTTGTTACATGCCATTTCGTTTTACTCATACAATGTTACATTTTCTTACAAGCCATTTCATTTTAGTCATACCGTGTTACACGGCATGGCTTGTTACATGTCGTTAACATCTTCTTGTTACACACCATTTAAAAAAGTCTTATTTGTTATATGTCAAGCTTGTTAGATGTCATTTACATCTTATGACATGCCATTTTGTTGAAGTCTTATATGGTTACACACCACGCTTGTTAGATATTGTTTACATATTCTTGTAACATGCCATTTCAAAAAGTCTTATATTGTTACATGCCATTTCAAAAAAGTCTTATATTGTTATACACTAAGCTTGTTAGATATCATTTACATATTCTTCTGACACACCATTTCAAAAAGTCTTATATTGTTGCATGCTAAGCTTGTTAGATGTCATTTTCATATTCTTGTGACACTCCATTTAGTTGAAGTCTTATATTGTTAAGCGCTACAGCTTGTTAGATGTCGTTTACATCTTCTTGTGACATGCCATTTAGTTGAAGTCTTATATTGGTACACACCATGAACTGTTAGACGTCATTTACATCTTCCTGTTCCTATTATGTGCGATTTAGTTTTGCTCTAATGGTGTTAAAAGCCACAGCTTGTTAGATATCGCTTACATCTCGTGACATGCCGTTTAGTTGAAGTTTTATATTGTTACACGCTTTGGATTGTTAGAAAAGTTTACATCTTCCTGTTACATGCCATTTAGTTTTATTCTTATGGTGTTACATGCCACAACTTGCTAGATGTCATTTACATTTTCTTGTTATACATCCTACCTAACGAGTAACACGCCAACACTAAAAAATCACTACTTGAAGGTAAAACACCCAATTAATTAACGAACATGCGATCATGATAGGCACTATGTCTGAAATGAAAAATTAATGTATTAAATGCACGCATATTAAAGTTAATTGTATCAACAAAAAATGTTCATACTACTTCCCATATGTTCACGGTGCAGTGAGGGATTCGCTATCACAATTGTTGGTAAAAATTTCAAAAACGTATTGCATCCGCATATTTGAAATCATTTTCTACTTTATTTTGATCGGTTCCAATTGCAAAATATCATCAATGTAACCTATTGTAAACATAGCACAACTGACGCTATCATTCTATCGATGCACTGATATTTTAGTGGCTTAATTTCTAATGGCATAGGTGACAAATCTCATTTCTTTTGGTGCATTTTGTTGAAATAACTAGAAGGTGGCAAATTATGGGCATCATCATAGTAAGGGATGTCATTTGAGTTACACGCAGTTCGATTTCCTTTGAGGCTATAGTTCTTGTGGAGTCCACCACCTTTATCCTCCACTTCACCAAGTCGATCTTCGTAGCAACACAGTGCCCACCCACATTGTCAAACCTTGTTCTATAAAATAATTACGACATCATTTACATGCTCAATAGAATGTTTGCATATTTAGCAAGTTCGAGAAATCGTTAAAAGACGATATTGCCCCTAATGGTACCATTAAGTCGATTAAGCCTCGAACTAGTTCAAATAGGAATTTTAAGGTGAAATTAAGAGTTTCACAGTTCATGGATGACTCAAAATGGTAATTCAGAGCTCGAGGATCAATTTGGAGTCAAACTGAAATTTTCACTATTTAGGGGTAAAATGGTCATTTGCCACCTAGGGACAAAATGAAAATTTTAGAAAAGATTTTTTTTAGCCCCATTTGACTCATTGGAGTATGATTTGAGTATTTGAGTATGATTTGAGGTTTAGAAGTGAAAAATGTTAATTTTTCGTATAGTTTGGAGTATAGGGGTAAAATGATAATTTTGCCACCCCAGGGGTAAAATGATAATTTTGCCACCCCAGGGGTAAAATTGTAATTTTCCACCACTAGGATATTTGTCCAGCACATGGTCTTCCCTTATCCTCTTTTTGACCTTTGACTAATCATGTGGTGGAGATAAAAGGTTTAAAATTTTTAAAGTTTTGAAAATGGACCAATAGAAACATGTCATGTGTCAAGCTTAGGATATTTTATTATTTAACTTAAAAATCAGCATAAATCAGCCCATTATCTCTCCAAATATTCGGCCAAGCAAGGAAGAGAGGGAAAGAAAGGAAGAACAAACCCTATGTGAAGAATTTCAAGAGAAAAAGTGTGGAAAATCAAGGAAAATAAGTGAAAAAGGTAAGATTTTTCAACTTAAGCTTGAAACCTATTTTCCTTAAGCATTTCTCCTTATTTTTCATGCTTCAATTACATGTTTTCATGATAAATTCATGGCTGGTCAAAATGGATAAGGAGAGAGAAAGATGTTGAAATTGTTTGATTTTAAGTTATGTTAGTGATTAAGGTTAGTTTAGCATATTTAGAAGCAAAACAACAAGAAAAGAATTCATTTTTCCCATGAATCTTTATTGGCCGAATCTTCCTTGATGTGTGTGGGTGATGGATTGTTATTATTTCAAGAGAAATGACTTAGAAAATGATGAATAATGGTGAGAAAATTAAGTAGGAAAAATCACGGTGTTAGTGCACTGTAATGGCCGAATTTTTCCATGAAGAAATGGGAGGGTTTTGATGTTGAAATTGGTGTTATTTGAATAATGTTTGGTGAATTGAGGTACTAGAAATGAAATGGAGCAATTTGGAGCCAAATCAGACACAATTGTTATTTAATCGGGTAATAGGCCGAATTAGGTCAGCACCGCATTTAAGCGATAGTCGAATAAGTTGCATATCATATCATGCATATACACCAAGCCTGAATTGATTTTATAATGGTCAAGTATTAATGTGGTGAATTATGTATTGTACATTATGGATAAGTGGTGAGCAAATTACATTGGCAAAAGTACAGAGATTGTGCTTGAAGACTGAGATTAGGAGTACATCGACTCCTAAAACTGTGAGTGGATAATTTAACGTCTTAAATATCTTGAGTAATTATACTTGTTTGATGCTTTTATTGAATGGTGAGTTTAAATTATAAAATATTATGTTTTCCAATTAAAATGTTTTTTAATAAAAATGAGATTTATACTGGTTTTGAAATCAAATATTGTTTTGGGAAAATTGAGTATATGGAGACTGTGTTGAATTTATGATTTTATATGTTATTGAAATTGTGGCTTATGACACTATGGTAGCATGATGGCTAAATTTTTAGAGTTGGCATGAAATATATGAACAGTTTTGGATTGGTCTCGATAGACTGGATTAAATTTTATTCGCCATATTATGCTACTGAAAATTTTATGGGTCTGGTGGTATATTAAACGATCACTGCAGTGGTGGGGGTTTCCGTGGACTGCCTATGAGAGGGGCACGGTAACCCAATTATATATTTACCTCCGAGAGGAGATGTTGGATAAAGTATCTTCTGAGGTAAGATTTGAGTGCACCTCACGTTCGGGCCACCACGTGAGAGTGAGACTCAACCAACGCCAAGGAACGGCTGTGTGTCAAATACGAAAACATGGTTATGGGTATGGGACTTTTTAACAGCCTTGGCGATCTCAGTGGGATACCTTGATGAAGGTACTCATGAGAATTATTCTAGCAGGGGCCAACTCTAAAAAACTCATAAGCTAGGGAAATTTAAATGAAAAGAAATTGTTGGTATAGATTGAAATGAATTTTGCGTTATGAACATTATTGAAATGTAACGTTTTTATGTTGTCTCCATCTACTCGGCTTTAGATGCTTTTGATGGTAATTGTTTACTCACTGGGATTATATAATCTCACCCCTCTTCCTATCCATTTTTCAGGCTCAGGACAGTTTGTTGATAGTTGATTAAGACGAGAATTAATCTTGGAGTTGCATCCTAGAAAGTAAGGGTTCGTAGCCCTACACCTTCTTGATCAGTTGGGGGCCCACGTGTCACTGTAAAAGTAATTTTATACTTCAGCTATCTGATTTAAAGTATGTATGAACATATTTAGCTTTTACACCATATTTTTGGCGGGTTTCGGTATTTTTGAAAAAAAAATGAAATGATGAAAAATACCCCTGTGAACTAGAAAATAATATTTTATTGTTTTGATTTGAAAATGACTTATGATTTCTTGAAATGTGAGATTTAATAACTGTCGCTCACTAGGGAGATGCGAAAGCTGATACTAAACCTTATGGGGTTCCGATCGGCATTCGGGGTAATGAGTGCCTATCGGGACTTCGCGACAGTTATCATAGGCCCGATGGGAGTTTCGGGTCGTGACACACATTACAATATGCGAGGATGAAATCGACATCTTGCCATTTTTTCCCATATGTTGGCCATCATCTTGCACGTACATCAGCAACTCCAGTGAGATTTTCATACTCACTTATTCCTTTTCAGTTGGATATACGGTGTAGAGCACACGGATGGTGTCTTGTCAATTATATTTACATCATCTTACACATCATGTAGTACAAAACACGCACATAGTTTCATAATTGAAAACTGTATGAAATAAACTTATGAAGAATATCATATCAACTACGCATTCACGGGTGTTGTGCAACTTGGACTTCGACCTTATAAAGCACTTACAAAGTACGTTAAGGCATGCGTCAATTTGTTTAGTTGTCATCTCCCTTTCAAGGTCTCTAGTGACGTGAAAAACTCAAGCCCTTGATCCCTAAGATCCTGACATTACGCCTGGATATGTAACATTCCGAATTGAAAAGGTTGGATGAATTAAAATTTTCAAAACAAAAAGTATTTACAATGTTAATTTTAAGCTTACCTCGCCCATGCATCTTTCTTGAACACTTCATATGCTTCCATCATTGGGTTCTTCACATCTAGATGGTACACTAATGGGTAGGCATACTGGTTTGCGATGTATTTGCTGGCCATTGTGACCTGTGCCCGTTCAATTGGGTTTGAAAGTAACGATTCACACTACTAGACATGAGAAGAATTTGGTGACAATGACCATGACGCGATGCCTTCAAGAGTGCTCTGAGGTACATTGTCTTCTTTAGCATCAATTGCTTAAAGGTTCCCATCCCTTCCCACAACTTCATCGGCATGAGGCACATTGTCTCCTTCAGCACCAACCCCATCATGGTCAATGGCTGGAATGTCAACATCAAGTTCATCATCTTGCCTATGATCATTCTGATTAGCATAATCATCCTGCGACTCATCATGTTGAACGAAAGCATCGCCCTAAAGAATGAGGCCAATGAGAAAACCCATTGAATAATAACATATGTTAAACCCTAAACCCAAAATAAACAATATTCGTAAATCCACTAAATGTAAGCCATCAATATATGAATGAAGCTAGAACAACATACTTGTAATTTGATGCTGTTAAGAATCTAACCAACAATATGGTCCTCTAATGTCTGCATTGCATCCTTCAATGATTGTATGGAACCCTTTAACTCTAACATGTCCCGACTATGCTTCCACATAACCCATCGTAACTGACGGACTGCGACTACATCTTCATCGACTTTCCTCACCTTGCTCAACTGCAATCACAGAGATTAATGTGTTAGTCGATAGTCAAACCTAGAATTGTTGTACTTAAACCATAAGAAACATCTTAACCAACAAATTGGAACCACTATGCATCTCAACATGTCCTATCGACAGTTGAGGGCGTGGAAATGTATGGGTCTACTTATCAATGTGGGAAGAATGTGATTCACTCATATTGCCATGGTTGTCCCCTTCCTCCATTAACTTAGGGCTTGAGTGCTCATCGTGTTGACAAGCAATGGTGCTCCTCCGCTTAACAGGACCAGCCATTTTTTCTCTTTTATGTTTCTTCTTTTTATTCTTTCATCGATACCCCATTTTGTTTGATCCTCCATCTGCCTTATTAGCACATACTATTGCCCTTAAATAGAGGGACATCTATGTCTAACCAATATTCTCGTGTGGCTTCCTTCGGTGTGGGCTCTAAGGTTTTATGTGTCCACAATTGCAAAATACGTACATTGCTATTATTTTGATAAATAGTTTATAGATTAAGAGAAAAAATTAGTAGTTGTTGCCTCACCTGTTAAGAGGACTCTAACTTTTCAACTGCCTTGCATAAGTCCTTCAGTTTTTTATTACACTGCCATATGCACATACGTGGGTAGACGTTGTCCTTTGGAACAGCAAGAGCAATTAATTTTTTGAAAAGCAGGAATCAATTCTATTACCCAAAACTGCAAGTCAATTGTAACCATTATAATACCTTAAATGATAAACGACTGCCACCATAAATATTTACGTAAAAAGGAAACTGGAAAATGTTATGTGACAGTACCTATATCACCCACACAAATTTGTAAAGGTTGTACCACAAACGATTATCCTTCTGCAAAGTTGCGAAAAGAACTTCTAAGCCCTTCAATAGGTAGTCCTCAATCAACCTCTAAACATAGTAACCCTAAGAGAAGACATTCCAAGTGTCAATGTCCTCAATTAATACCAAAAGCAAAGGCGTCACTCGTCTTCAGTAGTCTTGGCCAAATAAAATATTATCCGTGATCAAGACAAATTCCATTTGGTTATGTCTCTTGGTTGTTGAAACTTGCGTTCTCAAAACGTATCAAGCAACTCTTGCAGCTTAACATTCTGTTATCCATTCCAGTATCTCGCATGAATTCTGTCGAAAACTACCTCGTATGGTCATACGAATAAATTCAGCAATGGGCCAAACTTCATTTTGGTTATAAGGCAGAACTCCTGCTTTGATAAATGCACCTTGCTCTTACCAATGGCAAACCATAACTCGTGGTGCATTGACTCAAGTTCACTGATCCAACAAACCATGACGTTTTGAATGAGACCAATGCAAAAGAAGCTTTATGGATAGACGTCTAGTAGCATACCAAAGCGCATATGCTTCATTGCTTCATACTTTCCTTTCTCTAAAACCGTCTTGTCTATGTATTGCAATTGCGACCACTTACAGTGGGTGTTAATGAAGACCTTGAAGGCCCACTTCTGCCTCTACACAACAACCGAAGTTTCAAGGTTATCATACTATCTAACCTTCGTCTACAAAACATAGCACCTATGCATATGTAAGCTAAACCTAAAAACAGTTAACCCATAATGTGCAACACGTCAGATAGAAGAAATTTATTGTTGTTACACGCTATGCAGACCAAGTAAAATGTTGTTACACACCATGCCTATATGTTCTTACATGTTAAGTTTAATGATTTATTTGTTACACGTCATGAATAAAATACCCACGTTGTTACACGCTATGCCATGCCAAGTATGTAGTTTCCACACTACACGTCATATATGTAATGCTAAGATACACCTAAAAATAGTTAACCCACTCAAAGAAACACGCCAAAAAGAATAAATTTATTATTGTTACACACTATGCAAACCAAATAAAATATTATTACACGCCATGCCTATATGTTCTTACACGCCAAGTTTGATGACTTATTTGTTACACAGTATGAATAAAATACCCACATTGTTACACGCTATGCCATTACGAGTATGTAGTTCACACACTACATGCCATACATGTAATGCTAAGATACACCAAAAATAGTTAACCCACTCGAAGAAACACGCAAGATAGAAGAAATTTATTATTGTTACACGCTATGCAAACCAAATAAAATGTTGTTACATACCATGTCTATATGTTCTTACATGCCAAGTTTAATTACTTATTTGTTACATACCATGAATGAAATGCCCACGTTGTTACATGCTATGCCATGCTGAGTATGCGGTTTACACACTACATGCCATACATGTAATGCTAAGATACACCAAAAACAGTTAACCCACTTGAAGAAACATGCAAGATAGAAAAAATTTATTGTTGTTACACGTTATGCAGACCAAATAAAATGTTGTTACACGCCATGCCTATATGTTCTTACACGCCAAGTTTAATTACTTATTTGTTACATGCCATGAATGAAATGCCCACGTTGTTACACATTATATGTTGAGTATGCGATTTACATACTACACGCCATACATGTAATGCTAAGCTACACCCAAAAACAGTTAACCCACTTGAAGAAACACGCCAGATAGAAGAAATTTATTATTATTACACACTATGCAGATCAAGTAAAATGATGTTATACGCCATGCCTATATGTTCTTACTCACCAAATTTAATTACTTATTTGTTACACGCCATGAATGAAATACCCACGTTGTTACACGCTATGCCATGCTGAGTATGCAGTTTACACACTACACGCCATACATGTAATGCTAAGCTACACCTAAAAACAATTAACCCACTCAAATAAACACATTAGATAGAAGAAATTTATTGTTGTTACACGCTATGCAAACCCTTTAAAATGTTGATTGATAGATTGACAAAAAACCCACAAAAAGCCCAAAATGTGACATGCCAAATTGAGCAACATAATAAACAAAAAACACAAAAAAAAAACACAAAACAAAAGAAAATTCACCATTGACTGATTGACTTTTTCACGTAATACCGACATTATTGTTGTGATCTATAACTTTGCTCAGAACTAAGTCGAACACTTTGATACCTTTGGGAATGACGAATGAATTAAGCGTTCTTACTTGACCCTGTCGTTTGGGAAGGATGAATAAAATGCGATGGCATTTTAAATACATCAGCATTAATATGCATGGTGTGAAATTTCAAACGGTTTCCTTAAGGGCATTATTTGTCTGTAATTTTTTTCTATTTAAATTTAGGGTGTGTTGCATATTCACACCATAATGTGCCACATATTCCCTCCATAGCGTGTTATGTGGAACATTTTTAAACATGCCGTCAAATATAGTTGTTACATGCCATACGTAAAAAATGAATATGGCCTGCTGTAGCACGACCAGTTCTTCCTTTGGTTTCACATTTTTCTCCTTTTAATTCACTACAGTAATAGGGATTTCTAGTTTTACATGATTCTCGATGCTTTGGATTCATCATGATCGGTTCCTCTTTTGGTTTAACATCAACCTTCTCGTACTATCTGAAATCTATTTTGAACAGAATACAAAAATACACATGTGAGCTACATTCAATGAACAGTTATCCCAGATAAGCTACACGACATTTACAAAAATAATTATTTAGTTACACGTCAAGCTTATGTTGGCTCCATTAGTTTTTTATGATAATAAAACATTTCCATTCATTTGTGTCTAATATTTCTACTTGAGTATGCAGGACAAGAATTGTATGCCAATGATAAATAAATTATTCCAAGGGACATATAAAAAATTATATGTATAAGAAGCCACAATCAATCAACAAAACAGAAATTTCTTAGTTGGATAATGAAAGGTTAGTCCGCTAAAATTTGAATCAGAAGTTGGCGGGCACAAGTGTGTTGAGAAACAGAAAAGACTTAGTCGACCAAGAAATGAGTTAGTTGACTAAGAGTCTACTATCAAAAATCTAGACTTCAAGACAGAACCAACTTAATCAACTAAGGAGTAAGTTAGTCGACTAAGTCCTCACTGCCAGAAACAGAGAACAGAAGACAAAAACAACTTAGTCGACTAAGAGCATTCTACCAAGAAATTTGAATTGTGCATTAGAAGACAGATTAACAGCTAGAATTGCAACAAAACTATTTTCAACGGTCAAAAACAGCCTAACACCTATCAGAGCTGATTTTCCAAGTATTTAAAAGGCTTCCAACGGCTAGAAAAGAAATTAAAAAGGCTTCTAAGTCTAAAAAGAGCTCAAAAACCAGAAATTACTCTCTGCTCATTTACTGTACTCAACTCTTATCTTTGTAATTGTGATATGCACTTCACTTTGTACCACTTAGATCAACCTTGTGAGCATAGGTACACTCTTATCACTCATCTCCTTATATTCTTAGAGTGAGCGAGTCACTCTAAGGGATTGATTCAAGCTAGGATTACTTGATTGAGTATAGTTTCTAACTTAGCCTTGAAAAGTTAGGTGTAGGGTACTTATCAAGAAAAACTGAAAATCTATTTTGCAGGTTGAGCTTAACTTAAAAGACATATGTTCAAAGGCTCAACTAAAGGAAAAGGAACTATGGTTTATGGACAGTGTGTAATAGCCCGCACCCTTGTTGGACACAAATAAGACCTTATTGATCAAACGAATGATCGTTTGATGCGAATTGGCTTGCTAAAGAGCGACAAAGGATGAAAGGAACGTTCAAGAATAAAATGCTTCGCGCTTGCAGAAACAACAATTAAATAATAATATTTTCGTTAGAGATGAATTAGTAAGCTAAAGGATGATTCGGAAGTAAACCGAGATGTAATAATGCGTTTTGGGACCAAAGAAGGCAAGTGAAAATTTTTGAAATAAAATAATATTTTATTCAATAAAATAATGAAGAAAAGATGTTGAAAAGTCAAACAATATTTTTATATGTACATGAGTGACCACATGAGTCAAGAATGGAAATGATGTGGTTTGGATGGGAATGAAGAAAAGTCAAAGTTATTTGGAATAATATTAAATTGGAACCAAGTGAGGTGAACGACCG
>NC_030852.1:23242522-23247625 GCF_000208745.1 Theobroma cacao
TTCAAAATTACACTTTTGCCCCTGAACTTTTCAAAAATTACATTTTTACCCCAAAAATTGAAAATTTGCCATAATGCATAATTTTCATTCCTCATACTCATTTCACACTCCAAATAATTAAATTTGATCAAAATCCTTTCAAAAATTAAATTTTTTATTTCGGGTGGCAAAATTACCATTTTACCCTTTTACTCCAAATTATACCGAAATTAAAATTTTTCACTTCTAAACCTCAAATCTTACTCCAATAAGTCAAATGGGGCCAAAAATCTTTTCTAAAAAATCCCATTTTATCCTCAGGTGGCAAATGACCATTTTGCCCCTAGATAGCGAAAATTTCAATTTGACTCCAAATTGATCCTCGAACTCTGAATTACCATATTAAACCATTCTAGGACTTTAAAATTCTTAATTTCATCATAAATTCTCTATTTGATCTAACTCGAAGCTTAAATCAACTTTATTGTACCTCTAGGTACAATACCAACTTTTGTAAATTTTTCAAGACTCTCTTAGCATGTAAACATGCTATCCACATGTATGTCATGACAAATATTTCTGTAGAGTCGAGCTTGTCATCTTCTCCCCCACTTGGATCAACCATATGATCCTCCTTCTTGATTGACTTCGACATCTGGCTAAATATTAATATTTTACTATTATTTTATTAATAAAATATTATTTTATTCTAAAAATTTTATCTTGTCTCCTTGGTACCCAAAATACCTTATTATGCCTCACTTGACTTCCAAATCGCCTTTTATCTCACAAATTCTCCTCCGATAAAATTATTATTATTTTATTATTATTTTGTCACTTGCGAAATATTTTATCATAAACTACTTCTTTCGTCTTTTATCACTTCTAAACATTTTAATTGACATTAATTTGCATTCGATCAACTTTATTTATCACCATATCAAAGTATGGGGTATTTCATGACGGGTCTTTTCAGGAAGTCTTGGACGCCGGCAGCGACCGGGGAGACGTCGTTGCAATAATGGTATCAGAGCCCTAGGTTTAGTTGAGTCCTAGGATATTCTTCTGTCAAACAGCGGAGTAGTGGAGTCGATGTAGAGTCTTGTTTATAGTCAGTGACTACAGCACCGATTATAAGCAGGAGGCTGCGTAGACTCTTTATCTTAGAAAACCACCTTGTGTAATCATAAATGATGATTAAATAACAAGAATTGATTACCGATGTCCGGGTTTGAGATGCCACCCGAGACACGAACTATTGTTGAAAATATTTTAAGTAAATGCTTCTAATGAAAGGGTGATGTAATGAAATACCCCTCCGACTAAGAGTGGAGGAAAGTGAAGTTGGACTAATAAGTCCGTAATAACTCATTCATTTGGTGGAGTTAACCATTAAGTTATAATTGTCAATGGGAAGAAATTTAATGACTATGGATGGTATTTGAGGAGATATAAAGGAGAACCTACGATAATGATAATAAAAGGTATATTTTGACTAGAATAAATAATGATCGTTGAGATTCACTCGAGGTTTATAAATTTAAGTATTAAGGAGAAGTAAACTAATACTTGTGTGCACAGAGATTATTGCACTGTGTTAATTAAGTTGTTCTGCCTATATATATAAATGGTGCTGAACTTTTGAGATATTTAAAATGCGAATATGTAGTGTATAGCAGCTTAAAAAGAGTTGGTTTTGAGTTTAATTAAGTAATGATGAGATCCCAAAGTTTGATGGAACTATGTTGGGTTGTAGTTTTTAGTGCATGAATTAGCTCAAGGTTGAGATTAGATATTGGCGATAATGTCGAGGCACATTTAAGTAAAATTTATATTAAGTTTTATAAATATCAAAGTTGATTGTGTAAACGTTAAAAGGAAAGTAATGGTATACGGGTGTAAAGAGATAACACAAGGACGATTGAAGGTAATCCCAATAATGAAATTGGTTAATGAGAATCCCCTTATGTAGAAATTGAAATTCAAAAATGCAAGAGGTGCATATGACTCCCATGAAACTAAATCTTAAGTGAGTAATTAACATCAAAATGAATAAAGATGTATCCGATGGAAGTACAAAAGGTAAATGAGAAATGAGAATGACTTTTAGGAATTTTGATATTGTATAAAATCTAGTGATCTTATAAAGATAAACCTAAAGAGTCAATAAGATCATAAAGTATATGCGAATACAGGATTGCGATTGGATTAGCGATGGAAGAAATACAAATGTTGTTACAATTGCACCTAAGAAGTTTAAGGATAATTAATGTAATCATACCAAGTTAGTTCAATATGGTCCTGATTAATAAGCATATATTGAAATGTTAAGGTTATGAAAGGCTTTGGAGATCAGCCTTTGATTATTTAAATTTTCAACGAGATTGTATTAAAAGAAGTGTTTAAGGGTTTTGAAAATGTATGGAAATGTGTGAGAATACACTAATTTGACTATTTATAAAAGTTCGAACTTGGATGGTCATCAATGGCTGGTAAGTAACCAAACAATGTGTAAGTAAATGAACAAAGGGAGATACAATTGGTAGGCAAAAGTGGAACTCTAATGATGAGATTGTGTTCACTGCTTTCGGCATTGAACTATAAGTTATGAACTTGTATCCACTCTATGAACACCTTGCTGATATAGTTCGAGAAATTTTTCACTATGAGAAACATTAAAGCTCAAGGAACAAAAGTCTATATAGTCAAATTGGGATTCGTGACTAATATGTCATATAAGTATGAAGATGAATTGCAAACGTATAAGGATGTTTGGAAATGGTGGTTTGAGGCAATGATTATCTCGTCGATATCTAGATCTGATGAAGTTATGGTCTCGATATGCTTGTAAATACAAGACATAAATTGTGAAATATACCTTCCTTATCAGTTTTAATTTATTTAATTAATTATCAAGGTAAAGTGCCTAAAAATGATAGGCAAAGGATAAATTGTGTTACGAATATATAAAGAATGAGAGTGATATGGTTTGATTAAATGATATTACCCTTAATAAAGGAATAGAAATACGTTACAAGAATTATAAAGATCCATTTAGGAAGAGAAGATGATTTGAGATTTCGAATATTCATATACTAGCAAAGGTTTTGGTAATGAGACCGTGAGATTTGGCATTTAGAGTAAATTGAGGAATTTCAAGTTAGATATGTTGTATGTGGTTGATGATGAACAAATTAGTTATTGATTAAAGAGATTGATTAAGATTATAAAGATATATACAAGAATATCATTAATTATCAAAATGTCTTATGGTATAAGTTGAAATTTTCCAACGAGCACTCGATCATTAAAGTACTGGAGTTTTATTTTCGAGAATATAGTAACTAATGGTTATTAGATTTGAAACATCTCTAACGATAAATATATCTGAAATAAATAAAACATGTCTTGATCTTTAAGTATTATGAAATGCTCGCATGAAAATGGTATGGAAGTGTGTAAACCGAAATAAAGATAGGTTGACAAATTAGAGCTGTAGTCAATGGTTGGATAAATGTTCCAATGTCGGAAGGTTTGATAAAGGATCAAGGTAGAGGAAATTGTAGATGGCTATGTAAACATGCATAACTGATGATTTAAGAATGATTTGATGGAAGTGATGTAGAAGAAATTTAGAATTTTGATTATTCACCGTATGTTGGTTAGAATTCGAGGACGAATTTATTCTTAAGTGGGGGAGATTGTAATAGCCTGCACCCATGTTGGACACAAATAAGACCTTATTGATCAAACGAATGATCATTTGATGCGAATTGGCGTGCTAAAGAGCGACAAAGGATGAAAGGAACGTTCAAGAATAAAATGCTTCGCGCGTGCAGAAACAATAATTAAATAATAATATTTTCGTTAGAGATGAATTAGAAAGCTAAAGGATGATTCGGAAGTAAACCGAGATGTAATAATGCGTTTTGGGACCAAAGAAGGCAAGTGAAAAATTTATTCAATAAAATAATATTTTATTTAATAAAATAATGAAGAAAAGATGTTGAAAAGTCAAACAATATTTTTATATGTACATGAGTGACCACATGAGTCAAGAATGGAAATGATGTGGTTTGGATAGGAATGAAGAAAAGTCAAAGTTATTTGGAATAATATTAAATTAGAACCAAGTGAGGTGAACGGTCGGCCATACAAAAGAAAGGAAGAAAGACAAAAAAGTAAAGAAAACAAAAGAGAAGAGTGTAGAAAGGAAGGTGGGGGCCGGCCATGTGAGGAAAGAAAAAGGAAGAGAGAAAAGTTAAGTCGGTTAGTGAAAAAGAAAAAGAGAAGAAAAATAAAGGAAGAAAGAAATGAAGAGAAAAAGGGAGAGAAAGAACCGTGAGAGAGGAAGAGCAAAGAGAATGGTTTTGCTGCACTTTAAGGAAGGAAAAATAGAGTTTTTGCTGCAATTTTGGAGGAAGAAGAAAGCTGAAAATTTTGAGGTAGGAAAGCTTATTTTCTTTTAAGTTAATTGTTGAAATTTTTGAGGTTTCTAAGGCTGATTTTGGTGCTGAAAATTTAAGATTTTTGCTGCTGAAATTGTGTGAATTTGCAGCTGGAAATTTTGGAGGTTTTGCTGCCATTAAAAGGCAGCAAAGTGCTGCCAATTTGTGCAGAAAAATTGGAGCTGTTTGTGCAAAAAAATTGGAGTTGTTTGCTGCAGAAAAATTGGAGCTATTTGTGCAGAAAAATTGGAGCTGTTTGCTACCAATTTGTGCAGAAAAATTGGACAGCATTGTGCTGCCAATTTGAGGGAGAAAAAAACAGCTTGGTGCTGCCAAATTTTTGAGGAAAAGAGAGCTGAAAGTGCTGCCACCGGATGAGGAAGAAAACGGCCCAAGGAAGAGAGGAAGCCACGGTGGTGAAGAGAAGAAGACATGGTGGTGAAGGGAGTGACGGTGAAAGAGAGAAAAAAGAAAGAAAAAGAAAAGAAAAGAAAAGAAGTAGAAAATAAAAATGGGCATGACCCAAATAGAAAATAAATGGGTATGACCCAATAGAAAATAAGTGGGCATGGCCCAATAGAAAATAAAAATAAATAGGTTTGGCCCAAATAGGAAAAATGGAGAAGCCCATGGAGAAGGCCCAATGGTAAGTTAATTTTATATTTTAAGATTTATG
>NC_030852.1:23248921-23258373 GCF_000208745.1 Theobroma cacao
GAGTTATGATTTGGGCATGATTTTAAATATTATTTGGTTTCGCGGGAGCTTGCTAAATTTTATTGATTTGATTCGAAAATGATTATTAATATATTTTGATGTGAAAAAATTTTATTACCTCGATTATTTATACTTTATAAGAAATTCTCAATTTTTATATAAGGCACAAATCCCTTTTGAAACGAATTGTTTTTATAATCTGCATTTTTATATTAAACTGATCTGCCGTTTACTTGTTTCCCATCTATGCCTTACTCGCTGAGTCGATGATTATCACTAAGTCGATGAGACTCACACCCCTTTATTTCCCCTTTTGCAGATAGGGATTAGCCTAGCATATAGTCAGTGACGCATTCGGTCCACTGTGAATAGGTAAAGGCATCTCCTAGCATTTTATTCCGAGTCGCTCCGCTGTTAGAGGTCAAGTTGTAGCATTTTATTTATTAAGTTGTAAACAAATTCTAAATTTTTATATAAGTATTAATTTGGAGATTATAGATTTTAATACATATACTTACGAATAAAAAGGAAAAAGTTTGTATTGATTTTTATATTTATGGTTCAAGTTAGTATATGAAAGTATCAATATTATATGGTTATTGAATGTAATGGATTAACGAGCAAATTCTAGACAGGCTTGTTCGAGACTTGACGGGTCTTTTCAGGAAGTCTTGGACGCCGGCAGTGACCAGGGAGAGGTCATTGCACAGTGGCTGCTCAAGGCACATGACTGAAAATGAAATGTTGTTTGCTCAACTGGACAAGAAAAAGGGAGGTACCGTTTTCCTTTGGTGATGATTCAAAAGGTAGAATTTATGGTATAGGAACCATTGGTAAGAACTTTCAAGCTCGAATTAGTCATGTGTTGGTGGTTAAAGGTTTGAAACACAATTTATTGAGTATCAGCCAATTATGTGATAAAGGTTTTAAGGTATGCTTTGATTCGAATAAATGTGAAGTGATAGATATAAGTACTAACAAAGTTTCATTTATAGGAAAAAGGATTAAAAATATGTATGTTATATTTCTTGAAGACCTTGAGATGAATTGTGAAACATGTCTTATAGCAAATGTTGAAAATGATGGCTGGTTATGGCATAGGAGACTTGGTCATGTAAGCATGCATACCATTTCAAAATTGATAAGAAAAAATCTAGTTATAGGATTGCTTGAGCTTAAATTTGAATTTGATCAAATTTGTGATGCATGTCAACTAAGAAAACAAGTTAGAACATCTTTCAAAAATAAGAAGAATGTGTCAACCTCTAAACCACTAGAACTGTTGCACATTGATTTATTTGGGCCAATTAGCACAACTAGTCTAGGAGGAAAATCATATAGCTTTGTGATAGTTGATGACTACTCTAGGTATACTTGGGTCTACTTCCTTGCTCATAAGAATAATGCACTACTAGCATTTATAAATCATTATAGGAAAGTTGAAAATGAAAAAAGACTTGTTGTAGTTAGTATTAAAAGTGATCATGGTGGTGAGTTTGAAGGAGTTGAGTTTGAAAACTTTTACAATGAAAAGGGTTGAATCATAATTTTTCTGCACCTAGAACACCCCAGCAAAATAGAGTTGCAGAAAGGAAAAAACTGAACCTTAAAAGATATGGCTAAGACTATGTTGTGTGAAACTAATTTACCAAAATATTTTTGGACAGAAGCTGTCAACACAGTAGCATATATCCTTAATAGAGTCTCAATTAGATCCATGATATCAAAGACTCCTTATGAACTTTACAAGGGTAGGAAATCAAATATCTTTCATCTTAGGAGTTTTGGCTATAAATGTTTTGTATTGAACAATGGAAAATATCCTCTAGGAAAGTTGATGCAAAAAATGATGAGGCAATATTTTTAGGATATGCATTAAACTCAAAGGCCTATAGAGTTTTTAACAAAAGGACTTTAACTGTTGAAGAATCGATCCATGTAGTTTTTGATCAATCAAATGCCTTGCAAAAGGAAATTCTTGCTGATGAAGATGATACGGATGATCTTGCAAGACAAATGGAAAAAATGAATTTAGATGACAAGAAAAACAATGAAGAAAAGTCCCTAGGAAGAGAAACAGAATCTCCACCTTTAGAAACATTACAAAAAATCAAAAATCAGAATAATGACCTTCCAAGAAGCTGGAGATATGTAAAAGACCATCCACAAGAGCTGATCATAGGAGATATTACACAAAGTGTCAAAACTATGAGAAGAGTTAGAGAGACATGTGAGTTTTCAGCTTTCATATCTCAAATTAAGCCTAAGACCTTTGAAGAAGCTGAAAAAGAGGAAAGTTAGGTAATGGCCATACAAGAGGAACTTGATCAATTCAAAAAAAATCGTGTGTGGTCATTAGTCTCTAGACCTTTAAATCACCCTATTGTTGGGACAAAATGGGTGTTTAGAAATAAGGTAGATGAGCAGGGAAATGTCATTAGGAATAAAGCTAGGTTAATGGCTTAAGGGTATAACCAAGAATTGACTATGATGAAACCTTTACACTTGTTGCTAAGATAGAAGCTATAAAATTGTTGCTTGCATTTGCTTGTTTTATGAACTTTAAATTGTTTCAAATGGATTTAAAAAATGCATTTTTAAATGGTTTCATTCAAGAGGAAGTTTATGTTGAACAACCCCTCGTATTTGAGGATTATGAAAAACCAGATTATGTGTTCAAACTTCATAAGGCTTTGTATAGACTAAAACAAGCTCCAAGAGCTTGATATGAAAGACTTTATAAGTTCTTAGTTGAAAAAGGTTATGTTAGAGGCAGCATTGATACAACATTGTTTATTAAAAGATACTTAAATGATTTAATTGTTGTTCAAATCTATGTGGATGATATTGTTTTTGGTGCAACTAATGAGGCTTTATGCAAGAACTTTGCTAAAGAAATGCAGGATGAATTTGAGATGAGCATGATGGGAGAGCTAAAATTCTTTCTTCGGCTTCAAATTAAATAAAGTGAGGAAGGAATTTTCATCAGCCAAGAAAGATACAGTCAAGACATGCTCAGAAAGTTTGACATGCTGAAGCTGAAGTCAATTAGCACACTAATGAGTCCATCCACTAAACTTGAGGTTGATGAAAAGGGAAAGGATGTTAATCAAAAGCTCTATAGAGGTATGATCGGATCACTACTTTATTTAATAGCTAGCAGGCCTGATATCCAATTCAGTGTATGTGTGCTCATTTTCAATCTCAACCCAAGGAATCACACTTGACTGCTGTTGAAAGAATTTTTAGATACCTCTTAGATACACAAACCTTAAGGATATGGTATCCTACAGAATCATCCTTTAATCTAGTTGGTTATCAGATGCAGAAGTTGCTGGAAGCAAACTGATAGAAATAGCACTAGTGGAACCTATCAATTTCTAGGTAGTATGCTTGTGTCATGGTCAAGTAAAAAACAGAATTCAGTTGCTCTCTCTACAGTTGAAGGAGAATATATTTCTCTATGTAGTTGCTGTGCTCAAATCTTGTGGATTAAACAACAACTAAAAGACTTTGGAGTAACAATGGATAACATACCATTATGCTATGATAATACAAGTGTAATCAATATTTCAAAAATCTTGTACAGCATTCTAGGACTAAGCATATTGAGATTAGGCATCACTTTGTTAAAGATCATGTAGTGAAAGATGATATTAAGATTGAGTTTGTTAATACTCTACAACAATTAGCTGACATTTTCACAAAGCCTCTGAATGAGGAAAGATTTTATGAGATTAGGAGAAATTTAGTAATGGTTAGTGTGCAGGAGCTTTAAGAAAAATTCTGAAATTTTCTCAAAAGACAGTAGGCACTTAATTGACTAAGAGAGTCACTTAATCAACTAAGAGCATTCTGTCTCTTTAAATAATAAGATTTAGTCAATTAAAGAAATGAAGAATTAAATAATGAAAAGAAACTGCCTACCAGGTGATAGAACAGAAAAGAGAAAATCACCTCACCAAAAATAAAATTTAAAAGAGAAATTTTTAAAATTTAAAAGAGAAGGTTACTGAATATATTTAAAGAGGGGGAGATAGACGGTTTTGATAAAATTCAACCTCTCTTAACACATTTTCACTTCATTTTCTCTCTGCTAAAATCGACCTTGCTGAAACAAAAATTCTTCCTTCTCAAACCCATAAAACCTTAAGCCATACATCTTTCAAACCAAATAGCAAAACCATCACAAACTAAAGAAATTCTGGAGAAGAAAACAAGTAAACGACCAGTGGAGGAAAGTGGACAAGTTGACTCTCAGAAGAAGAAAAAGAAAAGTATGTTAGCCTTTGAGATCGAGAAATCTAGGAAAAAAACAAACTGAGAAAGAATACAAAACAAAGAAGAAGAAAGAGAAAGGAAAATCCTCTAAGAAAAGTAATATTCTGTCCTCCAAATTTAGGAATAAAGCCCATAAAGATAGATTCAAGAAAATAGAAAATGTTCCAATCACTTGTGGAAAATTCATAGACTGGAACAGCTTTGATGAAGCCCTTGAAATTATCAGATTATTTTGAAGAAATGAAACTGAATGATTTTAGCATTTTCAAGAATCGAACCTATAGTGCTAGTTTGGTGAAAGAATTTTATGCTAGCATAGCCTTAGATAAAGATGAACTTGAGGATTCTGATGATTATATTGATGATGGTCTGAATGTCTTTTTAAATGAAAAGGAATTTGTTGTGACTGCTGATTTAGAAAATCTGCTTAAAATTGAAAGTGAAGATGGTGACTATGAGATGCTTGAAAACTATGATCCCACTTCTTTGTGGGAGATAATTACAGGGAGAAAAGAGAAATATTCATCAAAAAGTAATGCCGGTCTGATTAAAAGTCCAAAAATTATAATTTTGCATTACTTTATTACTGCGAATATTCATGGAAGAGGTGGCAGTTTAAGCTACATTAGTCTTCAAGACTTATAGCTAATGGAGCATGCCTTCAACGATGCTCCATTTAATCTAGGCAGATTCATGATTAAGAGAATGAGAGAAGTTTGTAAACTAGAAAAAATAAATCTGCCTTATGGGAATATCATTACATCATTGGTACAAAAAAAGGGAATTTGGAACTCTAGGTATGAATTGGATAAAATGAAGAGCAGGGACCAAGCTATTTACCTTGGGAGTTTGCCTAAGTTGGGATATAAACTTGATGGAGAAAAATTTGTTAAAACCCCCAAAGTCACTCCAGGATGAGAGTCTTCTCTCCCTGCTCAATCAGAGGCAGCCCCCTCACAATTCTCAAATGAAATGGTTTTCAATCTGCTCATGCTAATGGATGGAAAGCTTACTGACCAAGCTGTGAGGATGAAAAAAATTGAAGAAAAATTAGCAAAACTAGAAAATGTGTTGAAGGAAAAAGGAAAAATGCATCTTGAACCTGCAGCTGCAGACACCTCTGCTACTCCAAGCCCTGCACCAGTAGGATAGGATGCTAAAGGTTCTGCCTTCCAAGTCGAGGGTCATGAACCTGAAGTTGATCAACCAAGGAAATCCCCGTCACCTGAGCCACAAAAAGAAGCTGAATCAGAACAAGGTACCGAGGTGCTTAGATCACTTGGTGAAATTCCTCCATCTCATCATGAAACTCAACAAGAGCAACCTTCTCCTCCCAATTCAGAAGAAGTCTCAATAATGGATGTCTTCCACCAAATGGTTAGAGAAGAACAAGCTGAAAAGGAAGCAACTAAAGGGAAAGCACAAAAGTCAGTATCTCCAAAAGAATCCCCTGAACCAACTTCAATTACAGAGGAACAATCTGAGAAAGGAAAAGAAAAAGTTGTTGTTGCTCCACAAGCTAAGTCTAAACTATCTGGTAAAGGCATGAAGACAATGGCAACCAAGATCAAATTCCTCAAGAGAAGGAAATCTTCCAAAATAGCTGAAAAAGCTAGACCATCAACCATCCCTTCTCCTTAATACCCCCTTGAAATTTCTCACAAATCATCCCCTGAACCCTCACCACAGAAATCACCTTCAAAACAATCTCCTAAACCCCTTAATGTTTTTTATTACACTGATGAGTCTACCCTTTCACCCTCTTCAGAAGATGATTGAGCGTCCTTAAGATTTGATGATGACAAAAAGGGGGAGAATTATGGTAGAAAGTTTAAGAAAGAACTAAGGGTAGTTTAGGAACTAAACAATGACTACTTTTTTTATTTTTTTGTTTTTACTTTTTTTGCTTTTTTTATGTTGTCAACTGAACATTTGAAATTAACTTTATGGTTTATGTTATTGTATTGAAAATGGGATGCTGTTAAGCTGCTTATATTATTTGTCTGCTAATGGTTAAATTTGTTCATGAGTTTGTTTGTTGCTGTCTTGAGAATTGGTAACTGATATTGGGCTGTTATGATGATAACCAATTTCTATCATGATATTGTGAATGGAATGTGAATAGATTGTGTTTGTGAATGTATATGGATGTTAATTATACTATATTTGTTGGATGATAAATGGCATAGACAAAATCTGGTAAAAATATGCTATTGACAGACACAACTGAAATATTGATGATATTCTGTAAACCAGTCACCTATTGTTGATTACTCTATATGTCAACATAAATATATTTTGAATGTATAATGTCATTGTTTGTATGACATAAATAAAAATTTGCTAAAATGAATAAGTAAGATAAGCACACACTAAAGGGGAACACTCACTTAGGGGGAGAAATTCTCATTTTTTTTGTGTGCAAAACTAAAAAGATTAAATGGACACTGTACTGTTAATCAAGAAATGTTTTGTCATCATCAAAAAAAGGGGAAATTGTTGGCTCCATTAGTTTTTAATGATAATAAAACATTTCTATTCATTTGTGTCTAATATTTCTACTTGAGTGTGCAAGACAAGAATTGTATGCCAATGATAAATAAATTATTCTAAGGGACATATAAAAAATTATATGTATAAAAAGCCACAATCAATCAACAAAACAGAAGCTTCTTAATTGAATAATGAAGGGTTAGCTAGCTAAAATTCGAATCAGAAGTTGACAGGCACAAGAGTATTGAGAAACAGAAAAGACTTAGTAGACCAAGAAATGAGTTAGTTGACTAAGAGTCTACTGCTAGAAATTTGGACTTCAAGACAGAACCAGTTTAATCCACTAAGGAATAAGTTAGTCGACTAAGTCCTCACTGCTAGAAGTAGAGAACAGAAGACAAAAACAAATTAGTCGACTAAGATATTAGTTAGTCGACTAAAAGCATTCTGCCAAAAAATTTGAATTGTGCACTAAAAGATAGATTAATGGCCAGAACTACAACAAAACTGTTTCCAACGGTCAAAAACTGCTTAACACCTATTAAAGCTGATTTTTCAAGTATTTAAGAGGCTTCCAACAGCTAGGAGCTCAAAAACCAAAAATTACTATTTACTTATTTACTGCACTCAACTCTTATCTTTGTAATTGTGATTTGCACTTTACTTTGTACCACTTAGATCAATCTTATGATTATAGGTACACTCTTATCACTCCTCTCCTTGTATTCTTAGAGTGAGCGAGTCACTCTAAGGGATTGATTCAAGCTATGATTGTTTGATTGAGTATAGGTTCTAACTTAGCCTTGAAAAGTTAGGTGTTGGGTTATTGTTGATCTTGGTAAAAACTATTGTAAAAGGTTTTGGCTGAGCCTGGTAAAAACCATTGTAAAAGCTTGGTGAAAGCTTGTAAATTTCACTGTTCATAGTGGATTGGTTTAAAAAATCCTTGGTTGAACAATCAAGGTAGTGGATATAGGTCTTGAACTGAACCACTATAAATTCTGGTGTGATTGTCTGCTTTGTTTTTAGTTTTTCATTCATCTTTAAATCTTTCTTTTATCTTGCATTTGTCCCCAATTAGAAGTCAATTTTAGTAAGAGCCAAAAAGTGCTATTCACCCCCTCTAGCACATTTACTTGGGACCAACAGCTTATATGTTCTTACTTGCTACATGCCAAGTTTAATGACTTATTTGTTACGTGTTATAAATAAAATACCCATGTTGTTACACACTCTACCATGCCCATCTTCTCTCCATATTCTAACAACGTTCAACCCAAATAGCCATAGGGGTTTCAACAGCTTCAAACTAAACCTAAATGCCATTGAACAACAAAACAATAAACCACATTCTCAATCAATATGGCATTCAAATCACAAACTCACTCAAAAACACAACAAAAAGTCAACAATCGTTGACTTATAGTGTCATAATTGTCAACTTGTTTGAACACTTTTCTATCCCTAACCATGAATCAAAAGATCGTTTAATAGACCTGTCGTGTAATATACACAATGTTTATGTTTACAGCAATGTGTGAAAAAAAAAACCATCTCATACATCATGAGGATATTTTTAGCAAAATTAGAGGGAATAAATTCTAAGCAGATTTATTTTCACCAATATGCGCGTAAATGAGGAGGTCTCATTAAGGACATTTTTATCCCAAAATCTTATCTCTTGGCTAAAAATAGTTAAAATTGTGATGAAGGTTTTCTAAAAATACTTTATATTTGAGGACTAAAAAAAATTTTAGCCTTAATTTTTTTCATTTTCGTTTCCATTCTTAATTTTAATGTGAAAACCAAAGAGCACAATTATTTTGTAATCAACTTCTATTTATCATTTTAATATTCAAAAAACTCCATGGTAGAAAATATTTTCCGCGGGATGATCTAAACAACAAAAAATGTTTTTGACAGTTTATCCAAACAACAGAAAATATTAAATTTTCTTGTAAAATATTTTACACAAAAAAATCTTTCCCTAGCAAGTTATTTTTCAATTACCAAACAGACCCTTTATATATTTAAGTTTGTATTATAATTCAAATAATATAAATTAATTTTACATTTATTAGTTTACAAGTTTAACTAATAGAAAAAATTTATATATTTAAGTTTGTGTCGTAGTTAAAGTAATATGAATTTATTTTACTTTTAATAATTTACAAAAGAGGAAGTTGGTAGAGATAGTTAAGATTGTAAAAAAAAATAAAAAGAATAAAAGTTCAATTCTTACTAATTACAAAATTTTGTAACTTTATATATAATATAAATATAATCGAGTTTGAATTTAAAGTACTAAGTACATGTTTGGCTTGTAACATTATATATAATATACATATAATCGGGTTCAAATTTAAGATATTAAATGCCTATTTGTTTGGCTTACTTTTTTTTTTTTACTTATTTACCTCTTAAAAGTAAAAGTTAAGCCAAATAAGATTTTGAGAAGCTATTTAAAAAAATAGTTTTTATAAAAAACAAAATTTAAAACAAAAACTCCAACGAGGAGTTTTATTTTCTCTTTTTTTAAAAACATGTCAACCTTTTAGAAAATACATTTTTCTCTCAATTGATCTCTCTCACTTTTCTCCCCCTCTGCAAATCACCATTCTTTAACACAAATCGTGATCTCCCTCTCTTCTACCTCTCTCTCTCTCTCTCTCTCGTCT
>NC_030852.1:23258391-23262637 GCF_000208745.1 Theobroma cacao
CTCTCTCTCTCTCTCTCTCTCTCTCTCTCTCTCTACAAAGATTACTAGAAAAAAAATAGAAAAAAACAAAAAACTACAGAATCGCAAAATCTAAAATTTTTTTGTTCTTACAAAAATTAAGAGAAAAAAAGACCAAAAATTCAAAACTTAAAAAGTTTTATCTCTTTTTCACTAGAAAGGATTTTAATGTCACATAAATAATTCTTTTTTTTCTCTTTTTTTTTTGAAATTCAAGCATCATGGTCCGATTATTTACTAGATTAATACAAATTTAATATTATTACTATTATACAAAATTTGAGAGTTATTCCACTTCTATATAGATTTTTTTTTGTTTTAATATCTAAAATAGTATATAAATTTGAAACAAACTTATTTCGTTTTAATTTATTGAGTGATTGAAGATGATATAAATATCATTTATGATAATTTTAATCAAAATTAGAATTTATATATTTTATTTTACCAAATAGCTTATCAAACAATTTTAACTTAATTTTAAAAATTATTATTTTGTATAAAAACTTAATAATAACTTTTAAACTAAAAAAACTAAACTAAATAACCTCTAAAAGTAATATCCGAACACGGATAATCGATTACTAATTACCTGTTTACATCGTTAATTAACAGAAAATTTTCCTTTCTTTAAGAACCGTAAAAAAGTTTTGCATATAAATATCTACTAAATAAATCACTTCTTTATATATTAATAAGTTATAAACTTCCATTTTTATTTCTAATTTCGAAACTCAAAGGGAGGAGTGGGACCCATCGGTCGCTGGCACCCGGAGAACGATTGACGTGTCAAAGATGCTGGTTTAAACTTTAAATAGTAAGCCGAAACCCAGTGGCTATAAATGGCCGCAGATCTATCAGTACCAAAAGGTTTTACGCAATTGCTTTTTTTTTCAAAGGAAAAAATAAACTAACTTGTTGTCGACTGTCGAGCAAGAAAGAGCGCAGCTGTTCGTTTCAGTAGGAATCCATTCAATCACCGAGAGAGAGAGAGCGAGCGATGGGGGAGGAGAAGAGGCACCAGATGATGCAAAACCTCTTCGGCGATCAGTCGGAGGAAGAGGAAGAGATTGATTCTGAACACGAATCCAACCCTCACCCTAATTACGCTTCTGTATTTTTTACTTTCTCTCTCTTTTTATAGCATTCTTTTTTTTTTAAGTTTTTAATCGCTAGGTTATTTTTTTCCCAAGCTCGGTGCTATCTGTTTGATAATTATGTGCTTTTTAAATTGTTAATCGATTTAATAATTATTTTAATTAGGTTTTGTTACGTAACTGATTGAATTGGTTCGAGGAATTTTGTAATTTAGAGGATGGATTCTAGCCTCATTGTTAATACTGTCTTTTTGGATTGATTTTGTTTGGATAATGCAAAGCTTAGTTCGACTAAGTTGATCATTGTTGTATGGCTGATTTTCTGTACTTAGGTTCATCTAAAGCTGCGAATTAAAGTTTTGAAGATTATGTCTAGCAGCTCATCTTATCTTTTTCTTTTTCAAATTTAATTTCTTAGAAGCTTGACTAGAATTAGTTAACCTTTGATTATGGAATTCATATTTTGAATACCAATTTTATTCTGAAATCATTCTTAATGTGGCGCAAGTAAGCCCAATACGATTAGTTAGAGGTGGATTTTGTTCTAAAAGTAAATTGTTGTTTACAAAGTGATAAAATTGATAATTTTGTGCCAGTTTAGTGCTCCCCCCCCCCCCCCCCCCCCACCATTCCTTTTTGGGATGAAAACGGAATATGAAAGCTTCAGTGTAGTTGATCCTAGTTCACCTAGATGCTTGCTGTTGTTGAGGAGTTATTTGCTGGGTTAAATGTGAAGAAAGAAAGATGTAACAAGCCTAAGGATAGTTGGTCCTAGTTTGCGAAGAATTGCTTGAAATTAACCCATTTGATGATTTTGTATATAGGATGAAGCTGAGGGTGCAATGGAGCCTGAGGGTGAAGGTGAAGCTGAAGTGGAGGGGCATGATGAGGCAGAAGTGGAGAGTGATGGTGACATACGTGATGTAGAACCTGATCCTGGAGAAAGTGAGGGGGAAAGAGAACAAAGTTCCCAAGAAGTAGATATTGGCGATCAAAGGGAAGAAAGTGAGGCAAAAGATACAGATAGTGATGATAAGGAAGAATATGGTCAGAGGGTAGTGACAAGCCGGAGAAGGGATGTAATTGAAAGTGGGTCAGAGAGGTCTGAGGAAAACCATTATCCTGATAATGAAGATGAGGAGGTTGATCAAGCCATAAGTCCAAGGTGACCTACTATATCTCTTACTCAGTCTCATGCTCTGTGTGTGTGTGCCTGTGTCTCCTTGTGTTTGTCTTTCTCGTTGCACCCTGTATTCTTTTTCATTGTATTACTAGTTTTCTAAATGCGGTCAGTCTGTATTTTTGCCAAAACTGAAAGAAATAAATTGATGCACAACATCATATGATAATGATTCTTTAAATGCATTCTTGTTCATAATGAGCTGTACTTACAATTTTGCTAAATTTGGCTTAATGGCAGTAAATCACTGGGGGAGAAGGATCAGAATCACCTTTCACATTCAGCTGCTGAAATTCGTGATGTATTTGGTGATTCTGATGATGAAGAAGCTGAAGAATATGCAGTTCGACATGAAATAGAACAAGATGAAAATGTGAGTATCAAATGTCAGAAGGGATATAGTAATATTTTTGCTTTTATGGTACTTTCAGGCTGCCATGCAGTCATGGTTAGAAGGATGACATAAGTGGTTTTGTCTCTTAGAGATCTCCTATGGAAGAGGAAGGGAGCTATGGAAAGAGTCCAAGACCTGAAGATATGGTGCATGATGAAGATGCTCATTACGAGTCGGATGACGAGCATGTTGAGGTGAAACAAAAGGAGAAGCCAGTTGGCCCCCCATTGGAGCTAGAGGTTCCATTGCGTCCGGGTCCAGCTCATCCAACCAAGGTTTATCTTCTTCTCATGCTTTTCCCCCCCTCTTGAAAAGAATCTAACCTAGCTTCATTTAAATGGTGTCTTCTTATAGTTACTTTAAGCAGTTGACTTGACAACATTTTGACTTGAGGCCAGAGTTTATACGTTAGTTGTTCTTTTGCAGATGAACATGATCAAAGTTTCTAATATAATGGGCATTGACCCAAAACCATTTGATCCCAAGACATATGTGGAGGAAGATACATTTGTGACGGATGAATCTGGATCAAAAAAACGTATACGGTTGGAAAACAATATTGTGCGTTGGAGGACTATTAGAAATAAAGATGGCACGGCATCAGTGAGTAAATTCCCTCCTCCTTCCCCTTATTTTCAACGATTTGATTTGAGCATGCTGGAAAATAATGTAGATCTATTTATTGCATGTATGTGCTTTTGATATGTGCTGTAAGTTTGGGATGGTTACGAATTCATTAAGGACCTTGTGAGTAGGGTGATTGTTTGCCATTACAATAGTTAAATATTTTCAAAAAAAAATTCTATTTTCTGTTTAAATTTAATTTCCAAAATAATTTTGTGGTTTGTTGTCAATCTGTCAGTTTCTATATATATATATATATATATAATATATAGATATTTATATATATATATATATTTGTTTGTTTGTTAAACAAGCAGGGCTCTTATGTTTCCTCTGTTGTGTGTAGTATGAAAGCAATGCACGCTTTGTGAGATGGTCAGATGGGAGTTTACAGTTGTTAATTGGCAATGAAGTTCTTGACATATCAGTGCAAGAGGCACAGCATGATCAATCACATCTTTTTCTCAGACATGGAAAGGTGACCTCCATCCCCCTGTTTGACATTATTTATTTTAGTAAATAATATCTTGAATCCTTTTAGTTCCATTCATTTCCCAGCCAAAGCTGTCTAGATTGTGTAATGGATTGATAAAAAACTCAAGATCATATATCTCTTGTTTTTCTTTCACAAACTTGGATTAAAAGAAAAAGAAAAGTTCCTCATTGGTAATTGAGGGTGATCTGTTGTCATTTTTCTGTGCATCTAGTGATCCACAAGATCATAATTGTGAATTGGAACTGGCCTCTCATTAGACCTTGCAATTCGTGTTTTCGTGTCGTAAATGTGTCAGACACGATTAGACGTGAAACACGTTAAGGTTAAACACGAACATGACACGAATAATACTTGTGTTTTAAATTTAAAACACGTACACGTATACGTTTAATACACGTGTAACACGACACGACACGATTAACACGTTTTACACAGAT
>NC_030852.1:23262678-23280457 GCF_000208745.1 Theobroma cacao
ATTAAATAAAAATATTTATAATTAAATATAATTTTATTATTTAAATTTAAAATCTATAATTATAAAAATAATTATAACAAAAAAAATAATAATAACATCAAATATAATAAAATTTAATATAAATAACATACATAAAATTCATTATTATATATAAGGTTAAAATACACTTCAAATAATTATTAAAAATTATTTATATAAAGTTAAAATAGTTTAACTATTAATGTTTAATAGGTTAATAAACGTGTCATGTATACACGTTTAAACACGTATACACGTTTAAACACATAACACGATTAAGTAAACGTGTTTAAACGTGTTTTAAACGTGTTTGTCGTGTCTGACACTAAAATTTTCGTGTCTTAACGTGTCAGACACGATTAGACACGAAACACGTTAAGGGTAAACACAAAACCTGTTTAACCCGTGTCTTCTCGTGTCGTGTCCAAAATTGCCAGGTTTACCTCTCATCACACTTAAGTAGAGCTCCTGCCTTCTTAGACTAAGTTACTTGAAAAGCCTCCTAGACTCTATAGAAACAAAGGTTCATTGATCAACATGGAATGATTTAAAAATGGAGAATAAAAGAATGTGGCATATGGAATGCCATTGCTACTGATATTTCTTTCTGTACATTGTCTTATACATGAGATTTATCTTCTCTGGTTTCTTTGTTTTTGACAATTCCTATTAATTGGCATATGGACTTCAATTACAAATATTGCTAATAGTTCAATAAGAACTGCCGTACTCAGGTGGAGATGCTTTTTTTTTTTTTTTTAATTTCCATTCTTTGAACTTGATATTTGTGCGCATGTATGTGTATGTGTAATATTTAGGGGAACTTAGGGGGTCTGAAAGATTTTAGTCAACTTCCACCTACATACTATTGCAATTCCAGGAATCACATCTATCTTTTTTTGGGGAAGGTTGCTGCAGTTTTTTTTTTTTATTTAGTACACAAGGAATAGAATTTGGCCTCAGAACCTTGAATTTTTTAGGCTACTATGTGCTCATTTGATGCAATTCATGGTATGGGCATTTGGTTTTGAGCTTCCACTTTCAAAGGCTGGCTCTGCCAAGAAATCTCATTTAACTTTTTCATCTTGAGGCTGTTGCTGTTTCTGTTATTATTATTATTTTTTTTTTGTAACAATGCATCTGAACTGGACATAGAAACTGCTTCATAATTGTTATAATTGCAGGGAATTCTTCAATCTCAAGGAAGAATTTTAAGGAAGATGAGATTTATGCCATCATCGTTGTCATCAAATTCTCATCGGCTATTGACTGCTCTTGTTGATTCACGTCATAAAAAAGTCTATAAGGTTAAGAACTGCATTACTGACATTGATCCTGAAAGGGAAAAGGAGGAAAAAGAGAAGGTAACTAGTTGCTTATGTTAAAATTGCCGTGTGAGGTTGTTGCTCATTGACATGAATTTCCAATGTTCTTGTTCTTATGATTTTGCAGGCTGAAAATCAAACCATCAGAGCTAACGTACTTTTGAATCGCAAGAGAGAAAAGGTGAACCGAAAGTATACACAAACTGTGGAAAGAAAGCGTCAACTTTCAACTGGGTATTTGGAGGGTGCTCTTGATGAGGTCTGAATTTTTCCTTTGCTGTTAGTTTGTGAATGTCTTATATTTTTGATGCTTTATGTTTCTTTATTGCTTATTTGAATAATTGGCTCCTATTTTTTTTAGTGAACTTGCCATAGTCTTTATTTTCTGAGCATGTGTACTTATTCCTTTTACATATCCTTTATTCATACATGATAAGCTGAATAGGATGTGTTGATTTTCAACTATATTTTGTCAGGATGATGAAATGGATTATAATGATTCTCGTCGCTCTCGTCGCCGCTTTGAGGAAGACCTGGAAGTAGAAGCTCGGGCAGAAAAACGCATTATGAATGCCAAAAAGGTGTTTTCACTGTTACTCCTAGAGAAATTTTCTCATTGCAATTTGGTTCTCAGATGTTTTCATTTATTTATTTTGTGATTACCAGTCACAGGGTTATAGGGACATCCCTCGCAAGTCATCCTTGTCAGATGTTAAATCATCTCGGCGGCCTATTGATTTCTCTGAAAGTGACAGAGAGGAGTCTGAGTATGAAACTGAAGGGGAGGAAGATGAGAGGTCTCCGCACAAAAAGATTGAGGATGAAGAGCCGGAATATGACGAAGAGGACGAAGAGGAAGAGGAAGAGCGTGATGACGAGGTAGATGCTAACAGAGCCTCAGAGGAGGAGGAAGAAGAAGCTGCGGTATTTTTTTATTACCTTTTTTCTTCAACAAATTTTCCATGCTTTATGTTTGAGCGTGTAAAGTTCACATGGTGCCCTATCTGAAAGGCATTCAGATGGTGCTCTTCATTCCTGCATCTGCAGCAGAAAATATTTTTGTATGCTATTGATATCAGTACTCCATAATTTTTAAGAGTTTACTGATTTAGATAGCTCCTCTAAGTGAATGACTAAAAAAGTTCAAATAGCCTCTGCTTGTGTAAATTGATGGTTCCGCAATTCACTATGCTGATTAATTTTATTGATATCTCAACATGCCTAGTTTTTCTGATAGTTGTCATCTCTCATTTTAATTCCCACGTATGTCATGGATTTTGAATCCCATACTTAGAAGTTTTAAAGAATATTCTCTTCTGCTTCCTATCAGTCTAGATAATTGCATTATGGTTTTTAGCTGAACGATATATATTCCTTTAAAGATGAGTTGTTTCTTCAGGCTTTTAGACATGATGCTATTAGAAACTCTCTTTAGATTTTTTAGACATGATCAATGGCTTTGTATATATTTACATGTGCTTGCATGGCTTCTTTGGAGATACAACAATTTGGTGCGTCTCTGTTTCCCTTTAATACCACTATGGTGGTACCAACTATTTTGAGTGGAAGGGTGAAATTTTTTAAGCATGTGTGTTTAACATGGCTGGAAGGCTGGACTTTGCTGGGGTATCTGAAAGTGCTACTATGTCTATTTAAGTTGTTGAATGATATTTAACTGTCTGTGATTGGATTGGAAAATGGTGAATAATGAAATGTCAATGTCCTTGAGATGGAGCATACATGCAACAGAACATGATCAACAGATCTAAGCCTTTTGACTTGCTTTAAGTTGTCATTCATAGAGGTTGCTATGGTTGAACCACTCTCCCTCCTTATTTTTGTATCTTTTAGATGAAAATAATACTGCTTGTTATGCAGAAGCATGACATGTAAACCGGGCAATAATTTTCCCCATCGATAATGTAGTGTTAAGAATTTTATGAATTTTTTTTCCCTTGATTTTTTTTCAGGAACCTAGACAAAAGGTGAAGGAGTCTGTTGGCATCATGAAGCGCAAGGGAATTGAGTCAGATGAGGACTCACCTCCTAGAAAAGCTCCAACCCATCGTCGCATGGCAGTTGTTTATGATAGTGACGAGGAATGAAACATGCCACAGACAGGATAAGAGTAGGTCTCTCTTTCTTTCTTTTCAAGTCATTCGAATTATATAATTCTAACTTACCTTCGATTGTTTTATTCTAAATTATTTTGAATTACTATGAGTACGTGATAGTTTAAGCATGCTTAGACAAATTCTCACATCTAAGTCAGGTTCACAAGTCTCTGGAGAGATGTTGGCTAAACTACTTGTTCTGACATACCCTGTTGCCCCTGATTCTAGTATTAGCTAGTTCATAAAATATTGGAATTATTAGTTTAAATTAGATTAAATGGACTCTCGATTGTGATAGTTGTTGAGGGCAGCAGGAGTGGTGCTGTTTTGTACTGCATTTTTTCAAAAGCTTTGGAAACATAATGTTTGTAAAACATTTCCGCACCTGTTGCTATCTCCATAGTTTCAATGACCGGCATTTTCTATTAATAGGTATAATTGTTCTTCCAAAACCATAAGAGAAGAGCTCTTTTTGTTCTCATAAAGGTATTATCGAAGCAAAAAGGTTATTGTAACATTTATGACTAACATCATAGTTGTGAACCCCAGACAAAAAGAACTCTAGTACTTTATCAGTGGCTCCTATATTGTTCACTGCTTTCATGCTAGGGAATGACTGTGTCGAGTTTTTCCTGTAATCTCATTATTGAAAAATACAAGTGAATGGAATTTAGTTAAGAAGTAGCATTCAGGGGAGCAGTACAATGTGCCAATTCTTACATTAAATACTTGAGGAACTTACATTGTACTCCAGCAATATTACATTGTTACACATCTAGTGGACGGAAAGGATTTTCAAATAATTTCGTAGCAAGCACTGATGTATTGTGTCTAGTTAATATGACGATTAATTTTCGTAATGATAAATATATTATAATTCGTAGTCTTGATTGATGTTGCTCTGTTTCCAGAGGAAAAAGCTTGTAACTAGCTGAGAATGAATTGAAGTGAGACATTGTCGTTTGTGGGTAGGATGGTGGAGCTGATCCCACATGCTTTTCTCTGAGTTATGGGTTCTGGAAACACTAGATGCAGCTTAAGGTTTAAATCCTATTTTCTTTACCCCTTTCTTTCAATTTTAAAATTGTTTATATAACCTTTTCTTCATCCCCTCTTGTACGGTATGGTGTACTGAAGACAAGTTGCAAGTGAATTTGAGAGAGAAATGTGAACCCAAATGATTAGTTTTCTCAGATTATTCTTTTTCTCATAATGTGAAATACCGCATTAGACTTGGACAATTAACATGGTGTCTTGAACTTAACCTGAAGGTTCACATGCAAATGGAGTGTTTTAAGCTGGTGCTAATAAAATCAGATCTACTTATATTGCGTGTCTTTGTCATCCATGAGATATGCGTGCAGTCAAGTCTATCATTGTTGTTATCATCACTTTTGGCGGGTTAACTGATAAATCACTATGCAGTCTCATATAAGTAGTACATGTTCATAATCACTATCATTTTTTATAATTGGGGTAACATCATTGAGAATAATGGCGACCCAAAAATGCTTGAGCAGTGTAACGGTGAGTATTGTATACTGTTCAACATGAATCCTTGCAAGTGTGATGAGGTCATTATTTTCAGTGGAATTATTCCTTTGGGCTTGAGGAATAAAATATTTTCATGTGTTGCCTATTTTTTCTACATTTGTGTTCGTGCTATTACTAAATCAAATGAATCAAGTAGGTGATCCGTGATTATGAAATGATGCGTTCATAGGCAGGTGTGGTGAAAAACTGAAACATCTATTAGATTCTTATTGTTGAATTCAAAAAAGTTTTTGAGCCAATTTACAAGTGAAAAGCTTTGTTTTTGTCCAGCCATTTTGATGCCTTTGGCAACGTTTATGTTTAAATCCAACGCAAACTAAAATATACATATTTAGGAAGATAAAAATGTAAAATGTAAATAAAATAAGGTAAAACTGTACTTTATTTTATTTTACCATATTTTCTTGTGTGCGATTTTCCGAAACAATTTTCCCTCCACATGATTATTAAATTCACATCATCTATATATGATGATTAATCAAACCATCAAGGTTCTTCCTTATAGATTTAAATACATAATATTCCTTATAGAATATACTACGTACTTAGGACCAAAATAAATAAACCAACAAAATGCTATATTACACCCTAAAACAGATCATATCTCCAAATGAAATAAAAAAGCGACCGGAAAGATTGCACTCATTGCTTTGCAAACTAAATCGGTAACAAACCTAGTTTCCACTCATCATCTACCCCAGTAGGAAAGATTCATTTGTTCACCATTTGGAGAGATACGTCACTCTTTTTTCTTTTTCTTTTTTAAATAAAAACCACCTACTCAATGTTATGCATCAGTAGACTTTTTCTCATTAATGAATGTGCCTACTGATTTGAACCAACGCATCAGATTCCGGTGATCCTTCACATAAAGCCATGCTTGTAGAAATGGAAAGAGACCCTCATTTACCCCTCGTTCTTCTATGAAACTATGAAGTGCATCCCTCACCCTTTGATCGAGATCTCTGCCAAACAACAAAGAGATGGCTTTGTAATACACAAATGTAAGAAAGGAGAATAGGTTAGGCAATAACAATTAAATGAACAGAAAAGAAGCAAATAAGCTTCATCTAGCCTCCATATAATGACAGCCAAGCATCTATGAAGAAATTCAAGTGGATCACACCTGATTCACTTCCATTGATGAAGAAATCTGCTTTAAAGTAAATCAAAGCTATATGAAAAGCAAATATGAAGCATTACATAAAAATGTCAGGTCCTAGTAACTTGAAAAGAATTTGTTCTTCACTATTTCAAGTAATAATTTGAAGATCAAAATTAATATGAAAGCCTGCTTCACCCAGCTAGAGCTCAATAGAAAGCACAGTTGATGTTGAACATTTTAAAAAGCACTGTCAAATTAGAAATTTTTTTGAAATTAAGAATATTTTGTCCATTTAAAAATTTCATTAATCTGTCTATCTAGCTTCCCAGTGCATCTCTTTTTCAAAAACTCCTACTTGGAGTTTCAGCATTTCGCCTATAAAATCAAATATCTATACAAGTCAAATGCACTCCTGGCAGGATGCTGGATATAAATTTAATCATCCATGCTGCCTCCTATGCATAAACAAACATGAAAATCAATACCACCTCCAGCTCATCCTGCATCTATCTCTGTATCATCCAAGAACAGCAGAACTGCACCTCCTTTCTGTCTCTTTCCTCAGGTTCATGTGCATTATATTGGATTGTTATATTTTCCAGAAAAAAATGTTTCTCACACCAAAGCCATCATTCCACATTCTTGTGCAGCATCTCTACTCTTTGGTTTAAAATAGATTAGCCATATAGAATTAAACTGCTTAGAGAAAGCTTAGTATTTCAATTATCTTTTCAAGCTCAAACTCTATAATATTTGAACTTTTTTTTTTTTAAACTTTGATGATAAATTGATAACAGATGTTGGGGTTGCCTAATTATATATGCTTTCATTTTGTATGTAAATAATGGGGAAAAATAATAGATGCACAGAGGCACATAGCAATGATTTCAAATCCGCTTTTAATAATTTCACACACCATTCTTCCCAACAATTTATAAGGAAAATTCAATCAAGAAGTATCAAATAACCAAATTTAATAGTTAACATATCAAATAGTTGACAACTTACTCAAAAACAGGGCCGTTATATGTAGACTGAACAACATCCTCTGAAGTCTCAAGCTTTGGCCTCATTGAAACAGAGTGGATCCCAAGAGCATCAGGATACAATCCACATAGAAAATGTAAGGAGTCTTCCTGTCCAGGCTTTGACACATCTACGTGAAGGAACAACTGATTAATTCCATCCTCTTCCTCAGGATCATCGCCTTCACCATGAATAATATTGGCCAACCGCATTACATAGATGCTAATTTCCTCCTTGCCATAGGTTCGCTTGAGAACTGGGCCATTAGAATCAAGTGCACCTTTGATAATAGTAAATGGTGAAGGAGGGCTCACTTTCTGTCAACATTAATAGAATCACACCATTGCACAAGCTGATTAAAACATCAAATGAACGCAAAGTACGTTAATATAAACCAAAACCAATGAGTGCCAGAATTCACCCCCTAGCAGAAAGTCCTTTCAATATGCCCCATTAGAATTACAACAAAAATCTGCCTGAAACTAAACCTCACAATCATATTATCATGCAGCAATAGAATCTTCAATTGATGATTCCTACCACAAAAAGCAGCCATTATAAAAGATCTTGTGCTTCATTCACATTATTGTTTACCCTAAAAAGAAACCAAAAATATCTAAGTATGGTCTAATTGTTTTATTAAAAAAGGAATTACAAGAAAAAATGTTGAAAGAAATAATTTTTCTGTGATAAAACATATGGGGTATATAAGACATTATGGGTGTTCAAAACCAAGGCTCCCCTTTTGGTAGTTAATTTGCTTACTTGCCCTTTGCTCCTAAGAGAAAGAAAGAAAAAAACCATTTGGAAATAAAAATATAAAAATGAACAATAGTTTTAAAATATTAATAATTTGACTTTCATGGACAACAAAATGCATAACCTTAGTTTTATATGTGTTTCCACCATTTACTCATACAAACCATGAGCTGAACTATATGTTTATATATGTCTCTACAAAACCCTCCAAAACTCTCCCTAAACCCCAGGGTTTGGCCAAAAAAAGAAAACTCAGGTTCAGGGTTCTATGCAAACATCCCAAAAAAAAAAAAGACTTTTTTGTACATATATATTCATCAGCATTTGACCACCCTGGGTTTTACAAGGGTTTAACAGAAATATTGAAACATCATTCAGATACCCAGAAAAAAAAAACAGATAACGACATATTAGAGAGATGAAGAACAAATCATACAGGAGGCGGAGTCATCCGGGAGACTTCGAGATAGTGGTCTTTGAGGGAGCGGAGCAAGAGTGAATCAACGGCCGCCGCCGCTGACGCCGACGTGGAGCCATATTTGCTGCTGCTTGTTGCTATGGCCCGCCACGATTGGCTCGCTTTGCTCTGTGTCAGTGTCACCGCTCTTCTCCACATTATTGCTGTCTTTCCTTTCTTTTCCCTTCTGCTTCTGTTTTCGCAGCGTTGCAGACCAAACTAAATCTAAAGAGAAAAACAGCGATCAGAAGCGGGTGGGTCAAGGAAAAATCCGAACCCGAATTTGCTTCGTTCGGGATATGGCCTATGGCATATGAGTCGAAGTCCAACCCTTTTTCAAGGTAAAATACTGTAACTCCTTAATTTTTAATTATAATTTTAAATAAATTTATTAATTTTAAAAATTGTTTTTATATAAATTATAATTTTTTATTTAAAATTTTTTTATTTTATAAAAAAAATATTTCTGCTTTCGTGGGGAGGGGAGCACATCTGGTGCTCCAAGGAAGGGAACACCGGATCGATGCTCCCAAGGGTGCTACCGTACCGAAGGGGAGCACCTGTAGTGAGACGGTTAACCAACAAATAAGAGCACTATAGATCGTTCACATTATTTGAAAAAAAAATTAAAAAAATTTTAATTTTTTAATATTTTTTATTAATGATGTTTATATTTTTAAATTTCATTATTTATTTTAAAAATTAATAAATTTGTGTGAAATTATAATTAAAAATTAAAATGGTGAAAATATTTTATCTTTTTTTAAAATATAGTAAATAAAATACTACTCTATGAAAAATGCTTTTTCTTACTCTAAAATTATTTTAAAATTTTTAAATTGAACATGAACATAAACTAAATTATATTGAACAAAATGTAACCCAAATCAAATAATTTCTTAAATACAAAATTAAAATAGAATTATGGTGTTTTTCATGTTAAAAATTATTCAAATATGTATATATAATATTTGTACAATATCTTTAAGTAGCTTAAAGAAAATAATATATTGGTTAATATGTTTTTAGAAGTATTTCAAATTTTTGTTTCTTAATATTAAACCACCGACCAAAAAGCGCGTGTATATCAAGGTGTGTTGTAGAGAGGTGATGGACCACAATAATACATATTGGGAGCGAAACACGTGTACAATATGATGCGGCGCCACGAGGAAGGAACATTCTGCATTACACGACGGTTCAAAAATCAAAATTTAAGAAAAGCACATATATTTTGATCAACAAAACATACACCCAAAAAAGGAGAGAGGAATCTTAATAGATCTATAATTAATTAGTCATGGTATTAAGGGTTAAATGTTGGTTACTTGAAATATACACTTGTCGAATATATTAATAATATTTAACATTGACATAATATTTATATAAATTTTTAAATTATTTAAAAAATATAAAAAATTATTGTTTGTTATATTATGTTCAATTAAATACTTAAATTTTTATTTTACAGTAATAAACTTTTATAATTAATTATTATTAATCAACAAATCATTTATTATTTTTATACTAATGTAGTGTTTATATGATACTAATTTTGATGATAAAAAATACCAAATATATATATCATCATTATATATTAACATATAACGTCATCATGTCTTATATAATAGATCAACATATTATATTAATTCCACATCAATATTATGTGATATAGAATGACATGACATTTTGAATAAATCAATCAATATTTATAAAAATTTATTTAACTTAAAATAAAAATATAGAGATTTAATTAAACGTAATAAAAAAATAAAAAATTATTTAAATTTTTTATAATAATTTAGAAATCTTTTTCGATATTATGACTTTAATATTTAATAAGTTAATATAATTATTTTTGATAAATAAATTCATGAATTGTCTCTTGTAACATTTATTAAAGAATAGAAAAGAAAGAAAGGATGTTTAACTGTTTGTAGTTACTAAGAAATAATATCTTTTGCATGCAGATTGCAGATGCAATGCAACTATATGTATACTTATATAACTAGAATTATTAATGTTATTATTAATGGATTAATAAAGGAAAGAAAGAGAAATGTTTACTTTAATATTTTTATTTAAATGAAAAAAACGGGGAAGGAGAGTGGGACGACAATCTCTTATGTGGCGAGTGACATTAAATTCTTCCAGATGAGACGAGGAGGTTCCGCTCATCAAACCAGCAGTTCAGGAAAAAGATTCTAGTAGTTTCTAGTGGCAACTTCCATTTGTTTCCAGACTTCTCTCTTTTGCTCAACAAAAGCCCATTTACTTCCTCCGTCCTCCCTCGCATCTTTCGTTCTCTCAACACACGAGAAAATCACATTACCGAAGATAATCTTCCCTCGCGTAAACAAGGAATAACAACAAGCAATTCTCTCGCGTAAAGAAGGAAAAACAAGAAGCAAAGCAAAGAGGCTCTTTCCCGTTTTCACCTGCAATTTTCGTTTCGACTTCGATCACTAGGTAAGAAAACAACCCTTCCGTGTTATGTTTATATAACTGTGTTTAAAAGTGTTTAATTCTATGAAAGAAGTTGTCTTTTCTCTCCTTCTTTTTCCTGGCTCATTTCTGTTGCTGTGAATCGAGTATGGAGCAAAGGGATTCTTTTTATTTTCTTTAATATTTCGGTTCTTTTTGTTTGATGTCAAAGAGTTGGCAACCGTAATGTTGGGTTTCCCTTCTTTTTTTTTTAAGTAATTTGAAATCAGTTTGCTCAAAAATTGCATTGCAAGCTGCTTCTTTGGTTAATTAAGGAACAAATGTTTGTTTCATAATTGATTGTTCATTGAAATTATATTACATTTTCAAAGTCTTCGATTCAGTTTTTCAATGTGAAAATATCATGCTCTCTTTGATCAGGTTATTTTCTGCCCTCTGCTTCATAGAGGCAAGGTTTTGTTTTATAATTAATGAATGGTTTTTTTGGAATGAGTTTCTTTTGGGATTGTTCTATAAGTAATACTTATGGATGTATGAATCGCGGATTTTTTGCAGACTTTATTATAACAATCAAGGACCATGAATCCTGATAAGTTTACCCACAAGACTAATGAGGCTCTTGCTGGGGCTCATGAGCTTGCAATGAGCAATGGCCATGCCCAATTCACTCCGCTCCACCTTGCTGCTACCTTAATATCTGATCCCAGTGGAGTCTTCTATCAAGCAATTTCCAATACTGGAGGTGAAAGTGCTGCACAGGCTGCAGATAGAGTATTCAATCAGGCCTTGAAGAAGCTCCCATCACAGACTCCTCCCCCAGATGAAATTCCTGCAAGCACTTCTCTTATTAAGGGGATTCGTCGTGCCCAAGCTGCACAAAAGGCTCGTGGTGATACCCATCTGGCTGTTGATCAATTGATTTTAGGCCTTCTTGAGGATTCCCAAATTGCAGATTTGTTGAAAGAAGCTGGGGTTGCTCCAGCAAGAGTGAAATCAGAGGTTGAAAAGCTTAGAGGAAAGGAAGGGAAAAAGGTAGAGAGCGCTTCCGGGGACACTACTTTTCAAGCTCTCAAGACTTACGGGAGAGATCTTGTGGAGCAGGCTGGGAAGCTTGATCCAGTAATAGGCCGAGATGAGGAAATCAGAAGAGTTATTAGGATTCTCTCGAGGAGAACTAAGAACAACCCAGTACTTATTGGAGAGCCAGGTGTTGGTAAGACTGCTGTGGTCGAGGGTTTGGCTCAAAGAATTGTGAGAGGAGACGTTCCAAGCAATCTTGCCGATGTGAAAGTCATTGCGTTGGACATGGGTGCATTGATTGCTGGAGCAAAATACAGAGGAGAATTTGAGGAAAGGTTAAAGGCAGTCTTGAAAGAAGTGGAGGAAGCTGAGGGCAAAGTTATTCTCTTCATTGATGAAATCCACCTAGTACTTGGTGCTGGCCGAACTGAGGGCTCCATGGATGCAGCTAATCTCTTTAAGCCTATGCTTGCTAGAGGTCAGCTTCGCTGCATTGGTGCTACAACTCTTGAGGAATATAGGAAGTATGTGGAAAAGGATGCTGCATTTGAGAGAAGGTTCCAGCAAGTTTATGTGGCTGAGCCTAGTGTTGCTGATACAATAAGCATCCTTCGAGGGCTGAAAGAGAAATATGAGGGTCACCATGGTGTTAGGATTCAGGATCGTGCCCTGGTAGTGGCAGCACAGCTATCAAGTCGGTACATCACTGGTATGCCTTAGTTCTGCTTTGCAAATTCATTTAGCAAGTAAATTTTAATATTTATTTAAACATTGTTTGAATTTAGAAATTTTATTCTCTATGCTGAGGACTATTTGATATTCACTTGCACAAACTTTTCTATTTCTTCAGGACGGCATCTGCCTGATAAGGCAATTGATTTAGTAGATGAAGCCTGTGCGAATGTGAGAGTCCAGCTTGATAGTCAGCCTGAAGAAATTGATAATCTTGAAAGAAAAAGAATGCAGTTAGAAGTTGAGCTCCATGCCTTGGAGAAGGAGAAGGACAAGGCTAGCAAAGCTCGACTTGTGGAAGTAAGTATGGGATCTCAAAGAAATGATGGCTTTGCCTAGTTTTCTCCCTTATATTGGATCTAACTTTTGTTTCTTCAATCTAGGTCCGGAAAGAGCTTGATGACTTGAGGGACAAGCTTCAGCCTCTAATGATGAAATATAGAAAGGAAAAAGAAAGGATCGATGAGATTCGACGACTAAAGCAGAAGAGAGAAGAGCTATTGTTTGCTTTGCAGGAGGCAGAGAGGAGATATGATTTGGCAAGAGCTGCTGATTTGCGATATGGAGCAATACAGGATGTGGAATCTGCAATAGCGCAGCTTGAAGGAACCACAGATGAAAACTTAATGTTAACAGAGACAGTTGGGCCAGAACACATTGCAGAGGTTGTAAGCCGCTGGACCGGCATTCCTGTTACAAGGCTTGGACAGAATGATAAGGAGAGGTTGATTGGACTTGCAGAGAGGCTGCATCGGAGGGTGGTGGGACAAGACCAAGCTGTTGCTGCTGTTGCAGAGGCTGTTTTGAGGTCAAGAGCTGGATTAGGAAGGCCTCAACAACCAACTGGCTCATTCCTTTTCTTGGGTCCAACTGGTGTTGGTAAGACAGAGCTTGCCAAGGCGCTAGCTGAACAACTCTTTGATGATGAGAATCTGCTGATAAGGATCGACATGTCTGAGTATATGGAGCAACATTCAGTTGCTCGACTTATTGGAGCACCACCTGGGTATGTGTTTCTCCTTGTACATTTAGCTGCATTTCTATTTTATGGGGTTGCATAATAGTAGCTTACATGCTCTCTTGTTCATGTTGCAGGTACGTTGGACATGAGGAAGGTGGCCAACTCACAGAGGCTGTGAGGCGGAGGCCATACAGTGTTGTACTATTTGATGAAGTGGAGAAGGCACATATCTCTGTCTTTAACACCCTCCTTCAAGTTTTGGATGATGGTAGGTTAACTGATGGCCAGGGCCGCACTGTTGACTTCAGAAATACAGTGATTATCATGACTTCAAATCTTGGAGCAGAGCATCTTCTCTCAGGACTTATGGGGAAATCTTCCATGCAAGTTGCTCGTGACCGAGTAATGCAAGAGGTACTTAAAAGGGCCTATTTCTCTTATACTAGAGCCCCTTGCCATATGATGTTTTTGTTTTCTGCTGAACTTAGGATTTTGAAGCATTAATACTAATGTCTTTTGGTTTGCTTGACAGGTAAGGCGGCACTTTAGGCCAGAGTTGCTGAACAGGCTTGATGAGATTGTCGTTTTTGATCCTCTCTCACATGATCAATTAAGGAAAGTTGCTAGATTGCAAATGAAGGAGGTTGCAAGCCGCCTTGCTGAGAGGGGTATTGCATTGGCCGTAACAGATTCAGCATTGGACTACGTATTAGCAGAGAGTTATGATCCAGTAAGTATTATCACATACTAGTCCGGATATATTTCTTTCTGACCCCTGTTTTTGCAGATTAATAACGATGTTTCCTTTTATCTAAATAGGTATATGGTGCAAGACCTATTAGGAGATGGCTTGAGAAGAGGGTTGTGACTGAGCTATCAAGGATGCTTGTGAGGGAGGAGATTGATGAGAACTCAACCGTTTACATCGATGCAGCTCCAGATGGAAGTGACTTGGTGTACCGGGTGGAGAAGAACGGAGGGCTAGTCAATGCAACCACTGGACAAAAGTCAGACGTATTGATCCAAATCCCGAGTGGGCAAACAAGAAGTGACGCTGCACAGGCTGTGAAGAAAATGAAGATCGAAGAGATAGATGATGAAGATGATGAAATGGACGTGTAAACTTAGAGCTTGGGTGTATCCTTGATGTTGAATGCTTGAATAGTTGAGGGTTGTTCTCAACCCTCTTTGCAATTTCGGCTTTTGTTAAATGTAAAAATTACAATGGGTTTGGTTTCGTTTACGCTTAATATTTTGTAACAAAACGAATTTTTTTTCTTTCTACTCAATTGAATATGAGAGGAAAGCAATGTGTTTGCACTAGAATTAATTCCACTTCGCATTGCCCCTTCTGTTTTTTTTTTGGGGGGGGGGGTGGGGGAGGGAGGGGTTTACTTCAAAAATACTGTCATAAAAGATATTTGTCAATTAATCTTTCAAATTTAATATTACTAATTCGATACAAAACTATTTTTGTCATTTAAGTGTTATAGAAGTTGCAATTATCATCCCACCCTTTCCCAAAGCAATAAAAACCGTCCTTTCTGGGTTCAGAGTTGTATCCTGAGCCTAGAAGCCACAGCATTATGACAAACCCTCCGTACAAAATTCTTCTCTTTTGGAGTCGCGACCATGTTCCTAATTCGTTTCCTGCATTACTCATTACCTTGTACTGGCTACCTATAGCCCACCTCCTCTGGAAATCTTTCTTGTCTTGGAGAATTCTGTATCCAGACTTAAAAGATTTTTGTTAAAAATTACTTGATAATTGTTACTGATATATGTCATTTTATAAAACAAAAAACATTTCTAAGCATATTCTCGCCTCAAAATGCATGTTTTTTCTTAAGTCATCATTTCTTAATTTAATATTTTAATGTATGAAACTAAATAACAGTAACCTTCAACAGACAAATGTTAAAAAGCGTTTATAGACGCTCATTACCATGATATTCATACAAAAAAATTCTTATAAACTTATGTATTGTTTGTTCTTTAATTTGATGAGAATAGTGCATTAAATGAAAAATATTTCTTAAAATAGAATTTTAACTTAAATTAATAAATGTCCATAATCATCCGTTGATCGAATCCTATTAAAAAAACTATAAGCAAATAAATAAATAAATGCATTGTTTGAATATAAAAAAATGAAATAATAAATATTTGTCACATTCATATTGAAATAAATAAATTTAAATATTTAAATTTATAATATGTCATTGAATAGAATATAAATTAATTAAATTTAATTTGATAGTAATTAAAAGAAAATTTTGAAAATAATTAAGTCTCGAAACTAAATAATTTTTTTCTCATTATTTGATTGATATACAACGGAATATAATAGGATTTATTGCTAGGATTCGACCTCATGCTCAAACATGAAAATAATCAATAATTAAAAATAGTAACGCAGCGAAAAAATAAAATAATATTTAATCAAAAAAAAGTCGAATCCTACAATATCAATGTTTGTGTTTTTCATGTAACTTTTAAATTAATAATGAACACTCATAAGTTTAAGAGTTACATACCTTACTCTGGATATCGTAATTAAGAGCCAATTAAATCCAAATCTTTGCTTTTGCACTTTTAGGATTTGTCAAATCTTTAGCCACCCAAGTGTTTGGCTTCTAAATAAGACATTCTCAAAGGTAGAATTTTTACTTGTGTTAGCAAGTATTGTTTCTAAAACAAAAGGACAAAAAATTCTTGCTGAATTTTATTTTTGTCAAACAAAGAAAACTATTTTTCTTTTCTTATTTTATGAAACAGCTAATAAGTGATTTTGAGGCTTCAAGTTCTAGTTTGCTAATATAATATATTTATATAGCCAAACTAATTTGTAACCCTAAATACAACAATTGTATTTTAATTTAATTAAGTCTCTGAAAACTTAATTAATTTCTCACTTTATTTTGGTCTCTTTCAATTAAGTCTAATTTAATTAATTATCTTTATTTAATCTCAATCATGTCACTTAATGTGTGTAACCCATTAGGCTTCTAACATGTTGGCAATAAATATAAATCATAATCAAATATCAATTTGATAATTAATTTATATTTATAGATCGTGAGCGGCATCTAACAATACATCATGACCACCCAAATGTTAGAGAGTCAATTAAAAAATTTGACAAAGCCCTTAAGTGATAAGCCTCTCAGTGCAATACGGTTCTTTCATCAAATATCCCAGATATGTCATTAAACATGGCTCAGTGTCTACTTATAACATTCCATATTAGTTCCCATAATTCATGACTAACCTTATGAATTTAGAAAACTAACTTTCCTCAAATTCATCATGCTTTGGCCAAAGACTTTATACAAGTTAATCAATAATTGAGAACAAGTGAGATACATCCCCTCATATCACTTGGGGTGATGAATCCTCTCTCAACCACCCATTCACCTTCGTATGCTTCATGACATACCCAAAAACACCCTATTTAGGCATCTGGTTGCTTCCAAACTCGTAGGAGCGAAATCAAAGTATGTCATTCACCATACAAGATGACCTGGTGTCTCAAGTCCAAGGACTAATTGCACGACTATCACATGAGAACATTTTCTATAGACACTTGAGTGAAATACCAAATGGAGTTCTCATAGCGAGTCATGTTCAGTGAACTTATTCTTTAACAAACATCTACACGTTATCCTCAAGTATCTCATATACTTCAATCTATGAGATCGATTGTGTCACAACCCGGTACTCCCCTCGAGCCCATGACAACCGTCGCGGTGTCCCAATAGACACTCATTGCCTTGAATGTCAACCCGAAACCCTGCAAAGCTTTACTATCAGTTTTTCATTTCCTTTGTGGGCAACCATTGTCAAATATCGTGTTCTAAAAGATTTTAAACTGTTTCCAACTAAAAATAAATAAAATATTAATTTTCGTCTCACAGGGGTATTTTGGTCATTTTTTTCAAAAATTTTGAAACTGGCTAAAACGTAATATACAAGTACAAAACACATAATTCATATTCAAAATGAGTTTAAAAGTCTAAAATCTTTATTTAAAACGAAATTACGGTTATTTGAATATAATAAGAAAATAAAAGAAATATTAAGTAAAATATTCTATTTTCTTATAAAACAATATTTATACAGTTATACGTGAATAATTTTTATAGCGTAAAAGCTAAATAAATTTATACATACTGAAATACAGTAAGCCAAAATATTTAATTTAATTTACAATAACAAGAGGGCCCCCGAATAAACAAAAGTAAAGAGGACTGTGAACCTACG
>NC_030852.1:23285699-23298735 GCF_000208745.1 Theobroma cacao
CTCTCTTCCTTGCTTGGCCGAATATTTGGAGAGTAATGGGCTGATTTATGCTGATTTTTAAGTTAAATATTAAATTATCCTAAGCTTGAGACATGGCATTTTCTTATTGGTCCATTTTTAAAATTTTAAAAATTTAAACATTTTATCTCCACCACATGATTAGTCAAAGGTAAAAAATGAGGATAAAGGCAGACCATGTGCTGGAAAACATATCCTGGTGGTGGAAAATTACAATTTTGCCCATAGAATGGCAAAATTACCATTTTACCCCTATACTCTAAATTATACCGAAATTAAAAATTTTCACTTTTAAACCTCAAATCATACTCCAATAAGTCAAATTATACTCCAATAAGTCAAATGGGGCCAAATAAATCTTTTCTAAAATTTTCATTTTGTCCCTAGGTGGCAAATGACCATTTTGCCCTTAGATAGTGAAAATTCTGATTTGACTCCAAATTGATCCTCAAACTCTGAATTACCATTTTGAGTCATCCTTGGACTGTGACGCTCTTAATCTCACCTTAAAATTCCTATTTGATCTAGTTCGAGGATTAAATCAACTTTGTTGTACCTCTAGGTACAATACCGACTTTTGTAAATTTTTCGAGACTCTCCTAGCATGCAATCATGCTATCATCACATGTATATCATGAATAGTATTTTATAAGGTCGGGCTTTACAGATTGCTTACTTCTCAAGGAAAGAGGCTTAACATGTACCAGTCTTTGAGCATTGTTAATGCCCTGTCTTGATAATATAATGACTGGGAACAATTTTAGGAACATGGCTTTGATGCATAGTGATCTCATGATTGTAACAACTTTACAATTCTCTTGCAAGGCCTTTATGTTCCATGGGCTTCATCCAATTAGTACTTAATAACTCCTTATTATTGCACTAAGATGAAGGAAAACCTCTATCACATATAATTATGCGATTAAATATACATTAAATGATAATATATATATATATTTCTTGATCAATCCAATTGGCTCAAGGGCATATACCAACATTTACCATCTTATTATGTTTGATTGATTGGAAGAAATATAAAAAGAGCAAGTTTAAGATATCATTGGATAAAAATTAATTACTATAACCTTTAATTCTAGGTGGAAATTTGAAAAAGTGTAAGTAGGTGAGAATTGAGATGATGTGTGAAAATGGTATGCTCTATACTGAACTCCTTAAGGAGTAGTTAGTGTGAGAATTTCATCTGGAGAGTTTTATTTAAAGAAATTAAAATTAATTTCTCAAAACCATTAACGAGATTCATGAGAAAAGGAAGAGCTACTTCATTTCATTTTCATATCAAATTGATATTTGATTGTTACAAAACATGAAAAGGGCATTATAATAATGGCAACTCATTCCATGTATCAAAGGCTTGGGCACTTGCCTTATTCAAGATGCCATACCACTAGGTGCAGCTCAATAAGCTCAAAAATTTAAAACAAAATATTCAAATGAGTTCTTTTTTTTATTGAAATTAAAAATTATTAAAATTTTATACTTTTAGCTTTTTGAAATGCAAAATTTTTAATTAAACTTTTATAATTTATTCTTCTAATATTTCTTTTTCAATTGATAAATATAACCCATTCATTTCATATTTCTTGAGGTATTGTTCATTTTAAATAAAATTTTATTAATTTTAATTTTGAAAAACTTCTTTTTCTTGAAGAAAGACTTATTAAAATTATTAACTCTATTTTAAAAGCAATATATGTATTTGGAAAAGAATTGAGTCTTCTATATGATTAAGTATGTCAATTGGATTGTTTTATTCCATTTTTATAATTTCTTTTTAAAATATCTTGAAATTCATCTTTAGGAAAAATCTAAATCATTAAATTTAATTGGACCTTTCTTTGCTAATAAATCTCTTAAATTTGTATCAATATTTGTCCATTGATTTGGATCATAAATATCTTTAGGAGCGCAATCATTTAAATTAATTGGTTGATCCTCTTCATCATAATTTCTATGATCATTTTGAATCTCTTCATGATTTCTATGATAATTTTGAATCTCATCATTAACTTCTTGTTCTAGTATTTCATCATCATCATCATCTAACTTTCTAAGATTATTAACTTGTTTGTTTAAAGGACATTCATTAATAATTTCTAATTCATTATTTTTATTACTTGTAAAAAATTTATCAAGTACTCCTTTTTGAGATTGTATTAAACTTTCAATTCTTCATTTTTTTAAAGCTTTGAATAACCAGATTCATATTTTCGATTTGATATATTCAAATATTTATTATGAGGTAGAAAAATATTTAGCTATTATAATTATCTTATATTTTTTAAATGACTAATATAAAATGAACGATCAAAATTTCTAATTCAAATAAATCAACTATCACATAAAATAAAGATAATATAATAATATATTATAAACTTTAAATTAAAGTAACAAAGTCTATAAAGATTAGAACAATAGTACTTAATTGTTGAATGCTTATTGTAAATCACAAATGAGGCTCACGGCTTTATGAAGATAATAACATAACGGACTTTTTGTGTATTCTTTGGAGGAAAATTGAAATTAAAGGAAAAAAAAGCAAATGAGAAATAAAGAATTCAAATATAGATATTATACATTGAAAAAAAATAATTGGTTTTATATATAGGAAAAAAATAGTTGTTAGAAATCATTAGATATATTGATTGGAGATTGGAGAAATAAGTGAGAAAAAAATAGCTGTTAAAAATGATTAAATACATATGACTGTTAGTTGATTAGAAATAAGAGAAATAGTTGAGAATTAATAGCATTCTAAAAATTAAGAAGTGATTGAAAATTGAGATTTATTAGACATATAATTAGGGAAGTGAGAGAATAAGTAATTTTATTAATTATTTTTTACTTTTATATTTTTTAATATAATTAATTATATTATAATTATTATAAAATTATAAGGCTTCCCTAACTTGGGGCCTAAAGCCCTTGCTTGGGTGGCTTTACCCAAAAGCCGACCCTGCATACCACTAAATGGAAGATCTAAAATGTCATTTCCAACGAAAGTCATCATCATTAGTGACGACTTATCTTCCTTCAAGGACAGAGCATCGGTCGATTGCAATCGATCAACAGACTAGAACCGATTACCCCAATAATCGTCAACACGGTTGTTCAATGGCAGTTGCTAGCGTCGATTGTGACCGTCGATCTTGGGCAATTGTGGTTCAGTTATCGGGGGCACTCCCTCCCTACCTGAACTGATCGAAAAATCAAGGGCGGTGTCACGACCCGGTACTCGCTTCGAGCCTGTGACAACCGCCGCGGTGTCTCGATAGACACTCATCACTTGGAATGTCAATCGGAACCCCGCAAAGCTTCAATATCAGTTTCTCATTTTCCCTTGTGAGTAATCATTGCTAAATATCATGTTCTAAAAGATTTTAAACTATTTCCAACTTAAAACAATAAAAAATAATAATTTTCGTCTCACATGGGTATTTTGGTCATTTTTTCTCAAAATTTCTATACCAGCTAATAATGTAGTATATAAGTGCAGAACACATATTTCAAAATCAAAAATAAATTTAGATGTCTAAAACATTCGTTTAAAGTGAAATTATGATTGTTAGAATAAAATAAAAATATTAAACAAAATATTCTATTTTCTTATAAATAATTTTAAAACCCGACCCTATAAATACATGTCATGACATACATGCACTGAGTAGCATGTTATTATGCTAGGAAAGCACCTAAGAAAAGACGAAACCCGATATCGTACCTAACAGTACACTTGAGTTGATTTAACCTCGAACTAGTTCAAATAGGAATTGTAGGATGAAATTTAATATTTTATAGTCCAGGAATGACTAAAATGATTGTTCGGAGTTCGAGGGTTCATTTGGGGTAAAATTAGAAATTTTGATGTTCAAGGGCAAAATCGTCATTTTGCCACCTAAGATAATAATTTGATCATGGAGTAAAATTTTTGACCAAGATTAACTATTTGGAGTATAATTTAATGATAGGAAGTGAAAAAGTTTAATTCTGGTGATTTTTGGAGTGTAAGGGCAAAATTGTAATTTTACCATCCGCGGACAAAATTTGAGATTTTGAGAGAATTTAGATCAAATTTGACAAATTGGAGAATGGTATGAGTATAAGGGATGAAAAATATGTCTATGGGCAATTTTCAGTTTTTTGGGCAAAAATGTAATTTTTCACTTTTATGGGGACAAAAGTGTAAATTTCAAAAATTACTCCACCGAGACTTTGGATAAGTCTGAGAATTTTATCTAAGCTATGGATATGTGGGACAAGTGTATGGTGAAAATTTGAAAACAAATGGATGAAATTTTAAAAATGCGCCAATGGGAAAGTGACACATGGCATTTTTTTAATAATATAATATTATTTTAATGAAAAGTCAGCCATTTAAACCCAAATTTTGAGTGCTGGCCGGCCATAAGGAAGAACAAGAGAGGAAATAGAGAGGAAAGGAAGAAAAAAAGAAAAACCAAAGAGAAACAAGAAAATTCAAAGGGAAATTCGCGGTTTTCGACCGTTTACGCGTCTAACGGTAAGATTTTTCGATTTTAGCTTGATTTCTACCTTTCCTATGCCTTTATTTCCATTTAGCATGCTTGAGGAGAGAGATCAAAAAGTGATATCAAGGGCTGGACGAAATTCTAGGGGAGAGAAATTGAAATTTTTAGGTTTTGATTTTTAGTTAAATTGATAGTTTTAGTTAGTTAAATGTGTTTAGAAATTAAATTGGGCAAGAAATCATTAAATTTTCACAATACCCACTCTTGGCTGGATGCTCAATGCTGTACAATGATGATGAATTGATTTTATTCTAAGGGAAATGAAGAGAAAATGATGAAAAACGATTAAACGTGATAGAAAAACAAAGTAGAAAATTAACCGAGTTAATGTCCCATTTTTGGCCGAATTTTCCAAGGAAGGGAGTGAGCTGATTTTGTTGTTTTTAGAAGGTTATTGGCTGATATTTAATGGTTAGAAATGTTGGAGAGAGAATGGGATGATTTAGAGCTAAAATGGAGCGCGTTAGCAATTTATCGGGCAAAGTGCCAAAAATAGGTTAATACCGCGTTTAAGCCGTTTTAGGCTATTGCATTTCATACCATGCATTAGTATAGGATTTAAGTTAATTATATAGTGATTTAGCATCAATGTGATGAATTGTGTAAATTTTTGTAATGTGTCTAGGAGGAGAGCCTTCCGGAAAAGGCAAAGAAGTCGTACCCGACGAGTAGTGATCGGGGCGCTTAGAAAGCTTTTAGTTTGTACAAACGGTGAGTAAACTTATTATTATTGTAAATTATCTAGAGTTTATTTTAAATGCCCTTTATGTATTTTATGAAATGAGAACGAGATTAAAACGGGATTTTTGATGTTTTAGGAATAAATGTGACAAATAAAAATATATTGTATTGATTATGAAATTGAGTAATTGGAGGCTACAAATTGACTTGAAAAATATATATTTTCCTAGGAATGGCTTATGAGAAATGAGTATATGTGGCTATATTTTGTGAATGCATTGGGAAATTTATGTAAGTTGTTTTACTATGCAGGCTGGATAAATAAATAAAAGCCACGTTATACTGTCGAAATTTTATTAAAATTGGTGGGTTAGTCACTGCAGTGACGGGTTTCCGTGGACTGCCTATTAGAGGGGCACGGTAAACCCAGTTATATAGTTACTCCGGTTGTAGAGGCGAGGAGGGTAACTCCCGGGGTAGTATTAGAGCTCACTTCACGTCGAACCCCCACGTGAATGTGTAACTCGGCCAACGCCAAGGAACGGCTGGTTTTAAAAATAAAAATGTGTTTCACGTGTGAATATTTTAACACCCTTGGCGGACTCGGTTAGATGCCTCGGCCAAGGTATCCCCGAGGATTAGTTTTGGCTTGAGCCTTGTTTTAATAAAAGACATAAGCCTTAACAACTGTTTTGGTAAATTACAAATATTTTATGGTTTAAGAAATAAATTGAAAACATTATGAAATGGGTTGAAATTTGTTGTTTAAACTTGCCTCCATTTTACTCGCCTTTAGATATTTATGATAATGTCTGTTTACTCATTGGGATTGCAAAATCTCACCCAACTCCTTTCCACCCATTTCAGGTTCAGTATAGACTGTAGATAGCTGATCTCATCGAGGACTACCATTGGATCTGCATTTTCCAAACCGTAGGTTCACAGTCCTCTTTACTTTTGTTTATTCGGGGGCCCTCTTGTTATTGTAAATTAAATTAAATATTTTGGCTTACTGTATTTCAGTATGTATAAATTTATTTAGCTTTTACGCTATAAAAATTATTCACGTATAACTCTATAAATATTGTTTTATAAGAAAATAGAATATTTTCCTTAATATTTCTTTTATTTTCTTATTATATTCAAATAACCGTAATTTCGTTTTAAATGAAGATTTTAGACTTTTAAACTCATTTTGAATATGAATTATGTGTTTTGTACTTGTATATTACGTTTTAGCCAGTTTCGAAATTTTTGAGAAAAAAATGATCAAAATACCCCTGTGTGGCGAAAATTTTATTTTGATTGTTTTTGATCTAAAATAGTGTATATTCTCTAAAAACTAGATATTTAACAATGATTGCTCATAGGAAAGGAAAAAAAAACTGATATGTAAGCCTTGCGGGGTTCCGGTTAGCATTCCGGATAATGAGTGTCAATCCAGACGTCGCGGCGATTGTCATGGGCCTGAGGGAGGTTCCGGGTCGTGACAATAATATTTTTAGAACACTGCATAAATAATTTTTTTTTACAGCGTAAAAGTAAAATAAATTCTTACATACAGTAGTACAAATAACTAAAGTATGTAATTTAATTTACAGTGACATGAAGACCCCAAAGTGACAAAAATAAATGAAGGGTGCAAACCTACAGTTTTTGAGGAAGTAAAGCCAATTGTAGCCTTCGACAATATCAGCTATCTACAGCCTATACTAAGCCTGAAATGTGTGGAAAGGAGGGTGGTGAAATTATAAAATCCCAATGAGTAAACAAACATCATTCAAAATATCTAAAGTCGAGTAAAAAGAGACGATTAAAATATTCCATCTAAATATGTATTTCATAACATAAACATTCATTTCATTTAAATAGTCAACATGGCTTATGAGTATCTTAAAAACTTGGCTCCTGTCAAAATCATTCTCGGGAATACCTTGATCGAGGCATTTAACCGAGTCCGCCAAGGTTGTTAAAAATTTCGTATACACATAAACATATTTTTAGTTTGAAAAACATAGCCGTTCCTTGGCATTAGCAGAGTTCATCATCACGAGGTGGTTTGGTGTGACGTGAACTCTAACCATACCTCAAGAGATACCCTACACGCCTCTCCGACCGAGGTACATATATAACTGGATTCTGTGCCCCTCTAATAGGCTGGTCCATAGAACCCGCCCACTGTAGCAAGCTAAACCCACCATACAATAAAATTTTAACAGCATGACATGGTTAATATAATACTATCCAGCTTGTAAATGTAAAATAGAGCAATTCATACAGTTCACAAAAACACAACCCAGTCAGTCATGCCAACACATTAACATAAGCCATCAATTCAAATCATAAATTTACAACACCTCAAGTGGTCTCCAGTTACTCTATTTTCAAAGTCATTATTAATTTCAAAACAATTTATAAATTAATTTCATTGAAACACATTTATTCATAAAACATGAAAATTTACCTTTTTAAATCCATTTTTCCATAGAATTCATGAAATCATCTAAAAACCACAATAGATAATTACAATGACAGTAAGTTTACTCATAATGTCTAGAGTGCGGATTTTTGAAGTACTCTGACTACTGATCATCGGATGCAATTTCCTTGCCTTTATCGGAGGATTCACCACCTATACATTATATATGACACGAATTTCAATAATTTGTGTCAATTTATCATAAACTATTTCAGGCTCTATAAATCTATATGAATGCACGAAATGTGATGCAAAATGTCCGAATAGCTGTTTAAATACGGTATTCGACCTAATTCGCACTATTCTCGGTGTAATTGGCTAAAACCTCCAATTTAACTCAAAATCGATTTCTTTCACTTTCTACACTCCAATTATACTTAGAATACCTCAATGACTGTGAATATGATTCAATTTATCAGTCCGAACCATAAATCGCACGTGTCTATACATTAGGTAAATTCAAATTTTCATGCCAAAATTTTCCATTAAATTTCTAGCCTCACCAATCATTAAATACCACTAAAATATCATGAAATATCATCAATTTCAGCCTCAATATCCTCCCTAGAAAATTCGGCCTCTTGTGGATTTGTAAAGAATAAAGTGATTCCTTACTAGATTTTCATACTTTCCATTACCAAATAACTAAAAACACTTAATTAGCTTGAAATCTAGCAAAATCAATGCTCTAAACCTCTCTTCTCAAATTCGGCCAACATGGGATCATCATGCAAACTTGAGTTCTAAGCATGGAAAATGAAAAAGAAAGCATGGGTAGTGTAAATCACAAGATAAAATCACAAAATTTTACCTTCATTAGCTTAATCCCTTAAAATCCCACACTTTTTCTTCAATTTTCCCACCTAGGGTTTGTGTTCTTTCTTTTCTTTCTTTGTTCTTCCTTTGGTTTTTGTTTTGGCCGGCCATATGAAGGGAAATAAGCTGATTTTATGCTAATTTTAAAGCTAAATAATAAATGGATAGAAACTTGACACATGTCACCATTCCATTGGTCCATGTGTTATACTTACCCATTAAGTAATTTCTCTCCACCACTTAAATTTCCTCAATTATCCATGATAATATTGGGTAAAATCCATGTGCTGGACAAGTGTTGGGTGGTGTAAAATTATAATTTTACCACTAGGGTGACAAAATTACCATTTTACCCCTATGCTCTGAAAATACCGGGATCGTAATTTTTCACTTCTCAACCTCAAATCATACTCCAATAAGTCAAATGTGATCAAAATCTTTCAAAAAAATTCTCATTTTATCCTCAAGTGGAAAAATTACCATTTTACCCTTAGATAGTGAAATTTTCGGTTTGACTCCAAATTGCTCCTCAAACTCCGAATCACCATTTTAAGTCATTCTGGGACTTTATAATTTTGAATTTCATCTTAAAATCTCTATTTGGTCTAATTTGAGGCTTATATCAACTTTGTTGTACCTCTAGGTACAATACCAACTTTTGTAAATTTTTCAGGACTCTCATAGCATGCAAACATGTTATCCATCACATGTATGTCATGACAATTATTTTATAACGTCGGGCTTTACAGCACTACCCCCCTTAAAATAAAATTTTGACCTCAAAATTTCACTTACCGGATTCGAAGAAAAGATGTGGATATTGGTTCCTCATCTGGTGCTCGACTTCCAACGTCATCTCCTTCATTCGAGCATTCTTCCACAACACTTTCACCATTGGAATGCTTTTGTTCCTTAACACTCGATCCTTTCGATCTAGAATACGTACAAGCTGCACTTCGAACTTTAAATCTTCATGCAACTCAATCAGTGGTGTCTCTAAAATGTGGGAAGAATCGGGAACATACTTTTTTAGCATCGAGACATGGAAAACATTGTGAATCCGATCTAACTTCGGGGGTAATTCAAGTTTGTAAGCTACTGGCCCAATCCTTTCAATGATACAAAAGGGTCCAATGTATCTCGAATTAAGCTTTCCCCACTTTGTGAATCAAATCACACATTTCATTATCCAATAAATACCACAAATTATCACAATAGTGTAATCAAATAAGATTTAATACTTGAAATTTTCAAATTATTACCTTTCCAAGGAGAAACCTTAAGAAAAACTTTATCGTTCACTTCAAACTCCAAATCTTTCCTTCGTTTATCAGAATAACTCTTCTACCTATCTTGAGCTGTCTTTAATCGCTCTCGGATAATCTTAATCTTGTCATTTGTCAGATCAATCAATTCCACATTAACCAATTTCCTTTCACCTACTTTATCCTAACAGAGCGGAGTTCGACATTTCTTTCCATACAGAGCCTCGTATGGTGCCATCCCAATACTAGACTGAAAACTGTTATTATATGCGAACTCCACCAATGGCAAGTGTCTATCCCAACTCTCAATAAAGTCAATGACACAAGCTCGTAGCATATCTTCTAAAGTCTGAATAGTCCTTTCAAATTGACCATCAGTCTGCGGATGAAAGGTAGTGCTAAATCTCAATTTAGTTCAGAGAGCTTCTTGAAATTTTGGCCAAAATCGAGAAGTAAACCAAGGGTCTCTCGATCTGACATAATAGAAACTGAAACTCCGTGTAATCTCACAATCTCATCTATTTAAAGCTTAGCCAGTCTCTCAATAGAATACGTGCTATGGATAGCCAAGAAATGGGCGGACTTAGTCAATCTATCCACAATCACCCAAATAGCATCCTTCCCACTCTGTATCCGCGGCAAACCCAATACAAAGTCCATAGTCACTTGTTCCCACTTCCATTCTGGAATAGGTAAAGGCTAAAAAGTACCTGATGGTTTTTGATGCTCCGCCTTGATCTGTTGGCATGTGAGACATTTTGCTACAAACTTTTCTATGTCTCGTTTCATACTCGGCCACTAATAACTTTCCTTGATAGTCCGATACATCTTGGTGCTTTTGGGATGTAAAGCGTAGGCGAAAGAATGAGCTTCTTCTAAAATCACTTGTCTCAACTAGTTATCCTTAGGGATACAAACTCGGTCTCTAAGCATCAAAGTACCATCATCACTGAGTCTAAACTCACTAGTTTCTCCATCTTGCAGCTTTTGAACTTCCTGTTTCAACCAATAATCAGATTTCTGTAATTCTCTAATCTGATTCAACAATGAAGGTCTCATAACGAAACTAGCAAGTAGGGTTCCATCCTCACCATTATTCAACTGGATCCCTAGAGATTTCATCGCAAGTAATATCGAAAAATAAGAACTCTGAAGTACTGCTAATGAAGATGAGGATTTACGACTTAAAGCATCCGCTACAACATTTGCCTTCCTCGGATGATAGTCAATCACCAAGTTGTAATCTTTAATCAACTCTAACCATCGTCTCTGTCTCAAGTTAAGCTCTTTTTGGGTGAGCAAGTATTTCAAACTCTTATGGTCGGTAAAAATCTGACAACGCTCACCATATAAGTAATGCTTCCAAATCTTCAAGGCAAAGACTACTGCTACTAACTCCAAATCATGGGTAGGGTCATTCATCTCATGCTTCTTCAACTGTCGGGAAGCATAAGCTATTACTTTTTAATCCTGCATCAATATGCACCCTAATCCCAACTTAGAGGCATCACTATATACCACAAATTCTTTTCCACTAACAGGAAGTGTTAAAACGGGAGCCGAGGTCAATTGGTTCTTCAACTCCTGAAATTGACTCTCACAGACATCATCCCACTCAAACTAAACTCATTTATGAGTCAAACGAGTCAGAGGAGCAGCTATCAATGAGAATCCTTGAACAAACCTCCGATAATAACCGGCTAAGCCAAGAAAACTACGAATCTTTGTTACCGTTTTCGGTTGCTCCCATTGCAAGATTGCTTCAATCTTCTTGGGATCGACATAAATTTCAGCCCCAGATACCACATGTCCCAAGAAAACCACTTCCTTCAATCAGAACTCACATTTAGAGAACTTGGCATAGAGTTGTCTTTCGAGCAAAGTTTGCAACACAATGCACAAATGGGCAGCATTGTCACGACCTAAATTTTCTGGCCATGACCGGCTCAAGGGCTAAATAAACGTAGTCTATTAAGCCCAAGCAAGCCTATCGATTTATCCTACTCATCATTCCATCAAATATCTCTAAGTCATATTTCATACTTTTGAATCAAAATAATGATATACATTGCCAACTCGTATTGGCATTATTCCTTAAAATTTTACATAAATGTCTACATCATGTATTCTAATAATTTACATTAAGTTTGTCTATACAAAACAAAATAACACTCGACTTCCAGCGGAGGGACTCGGATGAATGTACAGCTACTGAATGCCGAGACACCTATCAAAAGATGGACACAGGTCTACAAGGATACCTCGTCCTAGTTACCGGCTACCTCGTGATCTGAAAACATGAATTTGAAAATTGTTAGTATAAACCCAGTGAGTGAACAAGGAATGGAACAAACATACAATAAGGAATCTTTAATGAAATCATGATGCATTCTTTTTTCAAAACAATGCAATTTGTTTCTGTTCTTATTAAAAACCCCTCATCAAGCCCTTAAATGATTAATCATTTGAAAATTTTGAACCCATACATAGCGAACCATTCGAAGAATGAAAGCTTCAATATTGCACAAGCAAGTCAAATACGACAACGAATCTTCGCTACAGCGGAAAGGCATTATCGCTGCAATGTAGTTGCAGCGAGAATGAATTTTCGTTGCAGCGACGTTGGAATTTAGTTATTAACCGAATGAGGGTTTCTCAACTGGCCAAGGGTTTCTCACTAAACCTCCTCATTTTAAACTTAACTCTTTTAATCCTTAATGTTGGAAGTCCATCCTCCTATATGGTAGCAAAAAAGTAAAAGATAGGGCAGCAATTGGACAAGATAAGAGACCAAAACAGAAAGTTTTTCGCTGCAGCGAGATTGAATCTCGCTACAGCGAAATTTCTACCAAGAAACAGAATGTTTCTCACTGCAGCGAAAATTGCAACCCAGAAAACAAAAAATTTCTCACTGCAGCGAGAAGCTATAGTGTTATTCTCGCTGCAGTGAAAATGCATCCTCGCTGTAGCGAGTTTCCAGCCAGTGTACCCCTCCAAATCCGAGAGTTTCTCGCTGCAGTGAAATACAGGGCATCAATGCAAAATTTACCTTTCTCCCAAAGGAAAAACCACCCTACCAAAAGGTCCAAACCAACATGAAAACACAAAACAATTTCTCAAGGTTTAACATGTCAAGTTTCACATGCATTACAACCATAACCCATTATCCATCAATTTCCTATAACACACATATTTACATATATATATATATA
>NC_030852.1:23299097-23315836 GCF_000208745.1 Theobroma cacao
TTGACTCAAATTCCCCTAATGATCCAATTGGAATGATGGTGCTTCCTTAAAAACCTAGGATCACATTAACATAAACAATAGATTAATTTACACACTATGAACTCTAAAAGTTATCTCTTAGCTAGTTTTCAATTGCTACTTTAAATGGCTATCTATGTTCACTATCTTAATCACTAAAAAGTAATGAACATACTAAATAACAAAACAACTCATAAATCATAATTACTAGCCATTTTCTGCAGCTAAAAATCAAACTTGGTGCATCACTCACCCTAGGATTCCTTTGTAGTTGGATTCTCTTCCAATAGCTTCCAAATCAATGGAGTGATTCTCTTCCAATAGCTTCCAAATCAATGGAGTGATTCTCTTTTTCTCTCTCTAAAATGCCCAACTAGTGAGAGAAAGTATGAAAACAAGATATTTCAAGATTTTTGAAGTGAGAAGATGAAATAGCACAAGGGTTTATGGAAGGGTGCACTAAAAGCATGAAAATTGGAGCTAGAGAGAGAAAGTTGTGGAAGTTTGAAAATCAAGCTTCCATGGAGTTTGAAGAAACGTGAGAGAGGAAAAAGGAAGAAGAAGACTAGCTACTGGAAAATTCAAGAAGCTGCTAGAAATTCAAGGTATTTATAGGCAATCTTATCTTTTCCTTTAAAATTACGAAAATACCCCTCCACCAATTAACTTACTCTCCTCCAATTTTTTATGCAATCTTTTTGCTCTTTTAACACTGGGACAATATCCATAATGGTCTAAATATGCTCGGGTTCATAAAAACTTAAAATTTTAACCCGAGGTGAAAAATGACCATTTTGCTCATATTATGAAAATTGTTGAAACTTCTAGTTTTCTTCGTGTTTTCATCAGCACACATCATATATACTGTCTTATGCCTATTTAGGCCTTAAAATATCATAAAACTTTTTTCTGGAAGCTTATTAGAGAAAATGACGAAACTACCCCTAGCTCATATTATTACATCTATACTTAGTTACAAGCCTATAGAAGTTGGGGTATCACAAGCATGCTCATCATCATTCTTCGAATAAACCAGGATGTCATCTATGAATACTATCACAAACTTATCTAAGTATGGATGGAACACTCTGTTCATAAGATCCATAAAAGCTGCTGGGGCATTAGTCAAACCAAATGGCATAACCAAAAATTCATAATGCCCATAACGCGTCCTAAAAGTAGTCTTGGGTACATCCTGCTCCTTAATCTTCAATTGATAATACCCAGACCTCAAATCAATCTTAGAAAATACCACAACCCCTCGTAATTGATCAAAAAGATCATCGATCCGTGGTAAAGGGTATTTATTCTTGATGGTCACTCGGTTCAACTGACAGTAATCAATACATAATCGAAGAATGCCATCCTTCTTCTTTACAAATAGGACTGGTGCTCCCCAAGGAGAAGTGCTAAGGCAAATAAAATCCTTATCCACCAAATCTTGCAGCTGGACTTTTAGTTCCTTCGACTCGGCCGGAGCTATTCGATATGGAGGGATAGAAATAGGTGCGGTACCCAGAAGTAAATCAATAGGGAACTCAAGCTCTCGCTCAGGAGGTAGTCCCGATAATTCATCAGGAAATACATAAGAAAACTCACTAACTATTGGGACATCCTCTAATTTAGGTTCCCCTTTTGAAGTATCAATCACGTGAGCCAAATAAGTCGGATACCCTTTTTGTACTAGTTCCAAAGCCTTAATGGTCAAGATTACACAAAACGGTAATACTCGACGTTTCTCAGTAAAAACAATCTCTGCTCCCTTCGAATTTCGAAGAACAACTTCTTTCCTGAAACAATCCACATTCGTCTGATGTGCAGTTAACCAGTCCATACCCAATATCAAATCGAAATCTTGGATTTCTAGAGGAATCAAGTCACCCCTAAATTCTTCCTCACCAACCATTACTCCACAATCTCTATAACAACTGTTTCTAACTAGCTTTTCTCCTAAAGATGTGTGAACTACAATTTCTTCCTCTAATGGTGACAGGTTTCTATCAGCAATTGATGCAAATGCCATACTCACATAAGACCTATCTGAGCCAGAATCTATCAAAACGTAAGCATCTTTATCAAATAAAGACATAGTACTTGTCACGGCTCCAGGTCGGACCCGTGCCTCATTTTCCATCACAGCAAAGACTCTTGTCAAAGTACGAGTTTGTGGTCTCGAAGGTGGATATGTCAGGGTATTACTTTCTACACCAGACTGTATAGCCACTATCTACCTCGGTGGTAACCCAAAAGGATCTCTCCTCTGCATATCCGTACGAGCTGGTGGAGATGGAGCTATTGTAGTAGCCCGTCCTAGTTGTGGGCACTCACTCTTAATGTGGCCCGACTGACCACAATGATAACATCGTACTGGTCCCCTACACTGCCCAACATGATTCTTCCCACACTTCTTGCATCTATCAGAACCTTTGGAACTCTTTCCAGAATAAGTCATCGCAGATCTGCTGAATCTCGAAGGCCTTTGCTGTGTTTGTGAAAATGGAGATCGAGGAGATGTCACTGAAACAGAAGTAGTACTCCCCAAAGCAGATGAGTCTTTGCCCCTTTTTGGTGGCTGATTGAAAGATACACTCGAGTTTCTCCTTTTTGTAAACTCAGCTCTCATTCTCCTATTTTCATTTGCAAGCTTCTCGACCCTTAAAGCCATCTGTACCACCTCCTTATGTGGCTCCCTACCAGTCACTGTCATCCGCTCTCTAATCTCATTACGGAGCCCTTCCTCAAAATAATTGGCCTGATCCTGCTCAGATTTCACCAGATCCAGCACATATAACATCAGCTCATTAAAACGAGCCTCGTACTCCTCTACCGTTAAGTTTCCCTATTTCAAACTCAGAAATTCTCTCTTCTTTTCTTTCTGATGGAAATAAGTGAAATACTGACCATCAAATTCTCTTAGGAAGTCTGACCAGGTCAGAAGAGTAGTGGAACGGGATTTTACTGAATTCCACCATGTACGGGCTCTCTTATCTAGTAATCTCGTGGCCACCATCAACTTCAGGTCATCATCCAACCTCATATCAGATAGTGTCTCCAAAACCTGATTAATCTAATCTTTGGCTACGGTTGCATCCAAATCGCCTGTAAAAGAAACGCAACCTAGTTGTCTAGCTTCCTTCCACTTCTTAGCAATAGATACATCCTATACTGGTGGTGAAACTGGAGGTAGGGGTGGTGGTACTGAAGGAGCAACTGGTGGTACTATAGGAGGAGCCTGACCAGCTTGAGGCTGGCCAGCAATAGCGGTAAAAAAGGCTGTCAATGCCTGAACTGCCTCAAGAGACATGGCAAGAGTACTAATAGGTGGCAGAGGATGTGAAGAATGTGGAGAATATGGAGGAGTCTGGGCCTACTCAGCAGCAGGTGCTGCCCGAATGGTGGACGCAGTCGATTCCTTCTCTACTGCATCTAGCTGACGACGTTGGAAACGACCTCTTCCATTCCCAACCGATCTAGTGAGAGGTGGGTGTTCGCGTCGAGAAGGCATGATAATCTATAAGAGGAAACAAACAAGTTTAGGCAACCTCAGGCTCTATATGCATATGCATGCATTCTATTCAACCTAACCTAACTTAACCCGAGGCCACACTGACATTGTAAATTTTTAAAACAACTTTAAAACTAAAAACTCTGATCTTTAAAACCAAATGCTCTGATACCAATCAAATTGTCATGACCCAATACTACCCTCGAGCCTATGACAACTACCGCGGTGTCTTGATAGACACTCATCACCCGGAATGCCAACCGAAATCTCGCAAGGCTTTAATATCAGTTTCTCATTTTCCCTTGTGAGTAATCGTTGCTAAATATCACGGTCTAAAAGATTTTAAACTATTTCTAACTTAAAACAATAAAAAATAATAATTTTCGTCTCATAGGGGTATTTTGGTCATTTTTTCTCAAAATTTCGATACCAACTAATAATGTAGTATATAAGTGCAGAACACATATTTCAAAATCAAAAATAAATTTAGATGTCTAAAACATTCGTTTAAAGTAAAATTATGATTGTTAGAATAAAATGGATATAAACTTGACACATGTCACCATTCCATTGGTCGATGTGTTATACTTACCCATTAAGCAATATCTCTCCACCATATAAATTTTCTCAATTATCCATGATAATATTGGGTAAAATTCATGTACTGGACAAGTGTTGGGTGGTGTAAAATTACAATTTTGCCATTGGGTGGCAAAATTATCATTTTACCTCTATGCTCCGAAAAATATCGGGATCACAATTTTTCACTTCTCAACCTCAAATCATACTCCAATAAGTCAAATGTGATCCAAATCTTTCAAAAAAATTCCCATTTTATCCTCGAGTGGTAAAATTACCATTTTACCCCTAGTAGTGAAATTTTCGGTTTGACTCCAAATTGATCCTCGAACTCCGAATCACCATTTTAAGTCATTCTGGGACTTTAAAATTTTTAATTTCATTTTAAAATCTCTATTTGGTCTAATTCGAGACTTAAATCAACTTTGTTGTACCTCTAGGTACAATACCGACTTTTGTAAATTTTTCGGGACTCTCCTAGCATGCAAACATACTATCCATCACATGTATGTCATGACAAGTATTTTATAAGGTCGGGTTTTACAGCGGGGGTATGAAATTCCACTAATAGGCTTCATTAATCCCTCATCCCTTTTCTTTCTTCCATTCTCGACCTCCCTAGATTGCTCTACCCCTTTCCCTTTATTCCTAAAAACCTTAAAAATTAGAAAATAAACCCTAAAAATTGCCTTAAATTACTTTAATTTTAGTTGTTGCTGATTTGTTTGATTACTTTCGTAGTAAAATTGATAAAAAGGCCTTATTTGGTGTGAACCATGTAAGTATGGTCAATGCTTCTCCTGCATATATTCTAGTATTTTAAGCATTTCTTTCAATCCAGAAGTTCAAATGATGTGATTCTTGAACCATTGGAAAGCTAAAAGATAAGGCTCCAATATTCATGTTTATCACTTTGTCTAGTACTGCTGTCGATTTTGCACACACAAGTATTTGTATCAAACAAGTAATATAGTGATGAAGTAAAGTATCATTCCCATGGAGATTTGTTTTTAAATCTTTACTGAGTACTAAAATTTATAAAAAATTAATCTTATTTAAGTAACTAAAATTTTTAAAGGATTAATTAAACAAAAATTAAAACAAGCACTAAGTTAACTAACAAAAATTAAAATTACTTGGAAAAGGCAATAAACTAAAACTTAGGATTATGGGTTCATTCAACACTTCATTTGAGACTAGCTTCTCTTATTATTTACATTCATGGGTGGTTTTACTAATCCAAAGCTATGTACAAGTCTCCGTCAAGATGCTTGCTCAAATACCTAACTTAATTGAGTCACTATATGTCTATAATAATCAATCAAATAAGGTTTATTAAGCTAATGTTATGATTTGGCTATGTATGATAATTGACATATGTCTACCTGAATCACGAATCAGATCACCTAAGTGACGTGAACATACACTATTCAAACCTTAGTCCAATCTAACATCTCTCTGTCGAGTTTCAATTAGATTCACAAATCAATTAATTATTAGCTAAGCAATCAAAAGCATTAATAACATATTTAAATAAGCAAACTATACCCATTCATAGTAAATAAAAGAAAAACAAATATTCAGATTACATATTGAAATCCACCACAATCTTAGAAAGATAATTTAGCTCATAATAACTAATAAAAACAACATCCAACGAAATTTAGCCATGAATCCAAGTTAAAGAAAATAAAAGAAACTAATTATTGAAGTTTTATGATTTCAATTCTCTTTTAAATTCTCTTGTTTTCTTGCTTTGTTCTTGGCTCTTTTTGTCCAAAATAGTCGCTTGTTGCCTCCCCCTTTTAAAACCTCTGAAAAGGCCCTTTAAATAGGCTCTAAAAGCCCTAGTTTACAAAATCTAGTCAAAAACAGATTTTTGGTAAGTCCTCGGGCACCGCGGCCTTGTCTCTTGGGCCTCGCGACTCCCTACTCGCGGGTGGCACTATGGTGTTCCTCTCTTATGCTGTCTTTGCTGCACTGCTTCATCTTGTGATGTTATTTTCACCTTTTTCCAAGCTGAACTGGGCAAAGTGGTAAACATAAATGGTTTAGGAATCACATCATTTGGACTTCTTAATTGAACGATATATGCAAAATACCGCATCATGTTCAGTCTATGTAGACTACTACAATGCTCTGAATTTGATAAGGAGTTTGACCTCCATCCAATCATAATTGGATGAAGTGGTAAACATCAAAGTTAAAGGCCTTTCTCTTAACTTTCTAATGGTCTAAGAATCATATCAATTGAACTTTTTTCGCTCAAGTTATCCTCAAAATATGAAAATATGTACAAATGAAGCCATCACCATGCTTGCACGAATTTTCATCAAATGAGCTTTTTTCATGAAAGTTTCTACAAAAGTAATAAGAGAAATCAGCAATAACTATTCTTAAAGTAATTTAAAATAAAATAACATAAAATTAAGCTAAAATAGCTTAAATTTAACTGATCAACATCTAATCTAACTTAACTATGAAAAACACCTAAATTACTCAAATTCAGACCTAAAATCTCAAAAAAGTAGCTACTTAAGCCCTAAAATGTATCAAAATAACTTTAGATAGTAGAGTTATCAAGTACTGCTTGGAAGAATGTGAAAATCGTGTCACAAGATGAAGTAGTACAGTAGAGACAACATAAGAGAGAAGCACCATAGTGCCATTCGAGAATAAGGCACCATGGTGCCCAAGAGGCAAGGTTGAGTGCCCGACTAGTTATCACAAATCTATTTTTGAAAGAATTTTGGAAACTAGGGTTTTTGGAACTTATTTAAAGGGCCTTTTTCAAAGGTTCTCAAGTGAGGATGGCAAGTAACTATTATATAGAAAATGAGCCAAAAAAAAAAAGTAAGAAAACAAGAGAATTAGGGAGAAAATCTCTCTCTAACTATTAATTTTTTTCTTTTTGTGTTTCCCTTATTTTCTTTGACTTAGATTAATGGTTAATTTTCTTTGGATGATATTTTATTTAGATATTATGAACTAATTTGCTTTTCTAAGATTCTAATGGATTTCAAAATATAATCTGAATATTAGTCTCTTTTATTTATTATGAATGGGTATAGTTTTTCTTATTCAAAATTTGCTCTTAATACTTTTGATTGTCTAGCCAATAATTAACTGATTTGTTAGATTTTAGATTGGATTAAGGTTTGAATAGTGTATGTTCACGTCACATAAGTGATCTGATTTGCGATTAGGGTAGACATTTGCCAATTGCCATACATAGCCAAATTAGAATACTAGTTTAATGAACCTTATTTAATTGATTATTATAGACATATCGTAACTTAATTAAGTTAAGTATTTGTACAAGCATCTCAACGAAGACTTGTGCATAGTTTTGGATTCTATGTTAGCTGAATTGCCTATGAATGTAAATAATAAGAGAAGTTTGTATGAAATGAATTGTTGAATGAACCCATAATCCTAGATTTTAATCTATTGTCTTTCTCAAATGAATTTTTAGTTTTTGCTAATTAATTTAGTGTTAGATTGAATTTAGATTTAATTTGTTTATCATAAAATCAAGTTACTTGAATAAGATTAATTTGTCATAATTTTAGTACTTAGTGAAAAATTAGAAACAAATCCCTATAGGATATGATCTTGGACTTATTGTTTATATTATTTGTTCGATACGTATATTTACGTGTACTAAACCGACAACAAGTTTTTGATGCCGTTGTCGAGGATTTGTGTTAATTATGTTACTAATATTAATATTCACAAATTAATCTTAATTCGAGTTTTTCTTTCTTTGTTTTTCAAGTACTTTAAGTTGAGGTGATGAGTTATTATAACTATCAGTGGCCATCTAAAAAGTTTGTGTCTAGGAAGGTTGCTAGTGATTATGAATTGGATGCAATCAGTGCTTTGACCGTCCAAGTAGATGCTTTATCTCAGAAAATTGGTACTTTGGGTGTTAATGTTTTTCATAGTCTTTTTGTGACATGCAAGCTTTGTGGAGATAAACATTCAAGTGATTGTTGTCTAGCCTATTATGAATCAATCCAATTTGATGGAAGCTTCAATGGGCAGTAATACAATTCATACTCCAATAGTTATAACTTAAGGTGGAATCATCCAAATTTTTCATGAAGTAATGATCAGGTACCTGCATATTCATCACAGCCTATTTTCCATAATGGTTTGCAATCACTAGTTAGAGCCCTTGTACTTGAGAAAAACCAACTTTAGAAAAGATGTTTATACAATGCATGGAAAATATGTATGCAGCCATTCAAAGTAATAAAGCTTTAATAAGAAATATGGAGACATATGTGAGTCCACTTATTAATGACATCAACAATAGGTCTTAGAAAACTTTACCAAATGACACTGAGCCTACTCTTAGAAGAGAAGACTATGGTAAGCATATTGATGAGGTAAATATCAAGAATATGGTTGATGAGGAGATAAAGTAGATCAAGAGAATACTTCCAACAAGCAAGTTCAAGATGACGACATTAAGTAAGAAGAGGAAATATTTACACCACCATAAGTCAAGCCATTTGTGCATCCCATTCTCATTTTGGATACAACTGATGAGTTACCTAAGAAGGTGAAAAATCCAAAGAAACTCCTTAAAGCTTGTTTGGTTCAAGATGCAACAACAAAGGACAAGAATGAAGAACTCACAAATGTTACACATGTTTTGAAAGCTACACAAAAAATGCATTATTCAAGAAGAACTCAATTTGAGATATTGGGTAAAAGTCATCTTATTCCACCACCATAGGTTGACAAGCACTAAATCTTGAGTTAATGCCACTACAACCTCATCTTAGAAGGAGGCTACTTTCACACCTAAGGCTTTTCCCATGTAAACTCAAACCTCTTTAAAAGGTGAAAAAATATCTCAACCAAAGTCAAGCTATTGACTATAAACAAACACTTCTTGGGAGGTAACCCCAAGCTATATCTTTTTAGATTTAGTTGTTATTTTAGTTAGTTTTTATTTTTCTATTTAAATAAGTAGTTATAATCTCTCCCTGGCTTGTTTTGTTGAATATGCAAGTTTGAAAAGTGTGAAGATGAGGAGAAAGAAAATTAGAACTTTTAATGCACTGCCACCATTTATCGGGAAGTTTATTTTTCTTATCTTTTTTTAGCTTTTCACATTGAGGACAATGTGCAATTTAAGTTTGGGGGAGGGTTTTATTGTTATTAGTTTTTATGATGTTTTTATGTTAGTTTATTTTTGCTAATCTTTTTTTGTTTCGTTTTGCATTTATGTTTTAGACTTTAAGTTTATTTAAGTTGTTCATCATCTAATTTTATGCATATTTTAAAAACTTGAGCCAAATTTAATTACGTCAATTTCTTTTAATTTTCCTATCTAATGATGAGAACTAATTATGTCACGACCCGATACTCCCTTCGAGCCCGTGACAACCGCCGCAGTATCCCGGTAGACACTCATTGCCCGGAATGTCAACCCGAAACCCCGCAAGGCTTTACTATCAATTTCTCTGTTCCCTTGTGAGCAACCATTGTCAAATATCGTGTTCTAAAAGATTTTAAGCTGTTTCCAACTTTAAACAGATAAAATATTAATTTTTCGTCTCACAGGGGTAATTTGGTCATTTTTCTCAAAAATTTTGAAACTGGCTAAAACGTAATATACAAGTACAAAACACATAATTCATATTCAAAATGAGTTTAAAAGTCTAAAATCTTCATTTAAAACGAAATTATGGTTATTTGAATATAATAAGAAAATAAAAGAAATATTAAGTAAAATATTCTATTTTCTTATAAAACAATATTTATAGAGTTATACGTGAATAATTTTTATAGCGTAAAAGCTAAATAAATTTATACATACTTAAATACAGTAAGCCAAAATATTTAATTTAATTTACAATAACAAGAGTGCCCCCGAATAAACAAAAGTAAAGAGGACTGTGAACCTACGGTTTGGAAAATGCAGATCCCACTGTAGTCCTCGATGAGATCAGCTATCTACAGTCTATACTGAACCTGAAATGGGTGGAAAGGAGGGTGGTGAGATTATAAAATCCCAATGAGTAAACAAACATCATCATAAACATCTAGAGTTGAGTACATGGAGACAATAAAGTAAATCATCATAAACTGGGTTATAGCATTAGAACACATTTTGTTCAAAACACGTAAAGAGGCTTATGAATCTCATAAAAATCTAGGCTTGTGCCATAAATCCATTCTCGGGGACACCTTGGCCGAGGCATCCTACCGAGACCGCCAAGGCTATTAAAATTCACATTTCACATAAATCATGTTTTTGTTTTGAAAACATAGCCGTTCCTTGGCGTTGGCTGAGTTCCCCCTCACGTGGTGGTTTAGCGTGAAGTGAACCCTAAACTTTACCCCAGGAGATACCCTACGCGCCTCTCCGTTCGAGGTAAGAATATAATGGGGTTTACCGTGCCCCTCTAAAAGGCTGGTCCACAGAAACCCCCTACTGCAGTGATTAATTAATATATAATCCACCATATAATAAAACTCAATAACATGATATGGCAATTTTGTAATTCGTAGTTTTTCAAGGTAACCAAACAATTCGCATTTCAATACAATTGCCAACTAGCCAATCATGCTCGATTTATCATAAGCCAGTTAATTTAAACAATCAAATTGCCACAATTAACAGTCTCCGTGTACTCTATTTTTCAAAATCACTATTAATTTCAAAACAATTTATAATTTAATTTCATTGAAACTCATTTATTCATAAAACATGAAAATTTATCTTTTTAAATTCCTTTTTCCATAGAATTCATGAAAGCATCTAAAAACCACCCTAGATAATTAAAATGACAGTAAGTTTACTCACAATGTCTAGAATGCAGACTTTCGAAGCACTCTGTCTACTGGTCCTCGGATGCAATTTCCTTGCCTTTATCGGAGGACTCACCACCTTGACACAGTACAAAATCGAGAGTTTCACCAAGTTGGTACTAAATCAAAATTAAACTAATTTAGACTACCAATGCATGATATGGAATGCAAAAATGCACTGGTAACTATCTAAACCCGGTATTGGCCTAATTCGTCTTATCACCCGATTAAATTCCTAACGGGTCCGTTTAAACTCCAATTTAATTCTTTTCAGTTTCTATACCTCAATTGCACCCAAATTAACTTAATGTCCCTCAGTGTGGTGCAAATTATCAGTCCCAACAGCAAATTACGAAAATACCCCTAGTGGGTAAAAATTCGTATTTTTGCTCCGAAAATTCCCATTATTTTTCTAGGCTCATAATTCATCATTCCTTAACCAATTCTCCTAGAATAAAATCAAACTCATCCTCACTCACTACATGGTAAATTCAGCCATTAATGGTTGGGGGAGAAAATAAATTCTTTTCTTGTTGTTTTGTTTCTAAATATGCTAAACTAACTAAAAACACTAACATAAATTAAAATCAAATAAATCCAACAACTTTCTCTCTCCTAACCCATTTTTTCAGAATTGAATTCATCATGAAAACATGTAATTTAATCATGGAAAATAAAGAGAAATGCTTGGGAATAAGAAAACTCAAGCTTAATAGAAAAAATCTCACCTTTTTCACTTAATTTCCTTGAAAATTCACACTTTTTCTTTGATTTTCTCTCTCTAGGGTTTTGTTTTTTTTTTCTCTCTCTTCTTGCTGGTTTGGCCGGCCATGGGGTGGAAGATGGGCTGATTTTGTGCCTTTTAAAAAGGAAAATAATAAATTAATAAAGGCATGACACATGGCATCATGTCATTGGCCCGTTTTTAAAATTTTAAAAATTTAAACATTTTATCTCCACCACATGTTTAGTCAAGGGTCAAAGATGAAGACAAAGGAAGACCATGTGCTGGAAAAAATATCCTGGTGGTGGAAAATTACAATTTTGCCCCTGAGGTGGCAAAATTACCATTTTACCCCTATACTCCAAATTATACCGAAATTAAAATTTTTCACTTCTAAACCTCAAATCATACTTCAATAAGTCAAATTATACTCTAATAAGTCAAATGGGGTCAAAAAAATCTTTTCTAAAATTCCCATTTTGTCCCCAGGTGGCAAATGACCATTTTGCCCCTAGTTAGTGAAAATTCCGATTTGACTCCAAATTGATCCTCAAACTCCAAATTACCATTTTAAGTCATCCATGAACTGTGAAACTCTTAATCTCACCTTAAAATTCCTATTTGATCTAGTTCGAGGATTAAATAAACTTTGTTGTACCTCTAGGTACAATACCGACTTTTGTAAATTTTTCGGGACTCTCCTAGCATGCAATCATGCTATCATCACATGTATGTCATGAATAGTATTTTATAAGGTCGGGCTTTACAGCACTACCCCCCTTAAAATAAAATTTTGACCTCAAAATTTCACTTACCTGATTCGAATAAAAGATGTGGATATTGGTTTCTCATCTGGCTCTCGACTTCCCACGTCATCTCCTCCATTCGAGCATTCTTCCACAATACTTTCACCATTGGAATGCTCTTGTTCCTTAGCACTCGATCCTTTCGATCTAGAATACGTACAGGCTGCACCTCGAACTTCAAATCCTCATGCAACTCAATGGGAGGTGTCTCTAAAATGTGAGAGGGATCGGGAACATACTTTTTCAACATCGAGACATGGAAGACATTATGAATTCGATCTAACTCTGGGGGTAATTCAAGTCTGTAAGCCACTGGCCCAATCCTTTCAATGATACGAAAAGGTCCAATGTATCTTGGATTGAGCTTTCCCCTCTTCGCGAATCGAATCACACCTTTCATCATCCAATAAATACCACAAATTATCACAATAGTATAATCAAATAAGATTTAATACTTGGAAATTTCAAATTATTACCTTTCCAAGGAGAAACCTTAAGAAAAACTTTATCGTCGACTTCAAACTCCAAATCTTTCCTTCGTTTATCCGAATAATTCTTCTGCCTATCTTGAGCTGTCTTTAATCGCTCTCGGATAACTTTGACCTTATCGTTTGTCAAATCAATCAATTCCACATTCACCAATTTCCTCTCACCTACTTCATCCCAACAGAGCGGAGTTCGGCATTTCCTTCCATACAAAGCCTCGTATGGTGCCATCCCAATACTAGACTGAAAACTGTTATTATAAGCAAACTCCACCAATGGCAAGTGTCTGTCCCAACTCCCGATAAAGTCAATGACACAAGCCCGTAACATATCCTCCAAGGTCTGAATAGTTCTCTCAGATTGACCATCTGTCTGTGGATGAAAGGCAGTACTAAATCTCAATTTAGTTCCAAGAGCTTCCTGAAATTTCGGCCAAAATCGAGAAGTAAATCGAGGGTCTCGATCTGACACAATAGAAACTGGGACTCCGTGTAATCTCACAATCTCATCTATATAAAGTCTTGCCAGCCTCTCAATAGAATACGTGCTATGGATAGCCAAGAAATGGGCGGACTTAGTCAATCTATCCACAATCACCCAAATAGCATCCTTCCCACTTTGTGTCCGCGGCAAACCCAATACAAAGTCCATAGTCACATGTTCCCACTTCCATTCAGGAATCGGTAAAGGTTGAAGAGTACCTGACGGTTTTTGATGCTCCGCCTTGATCTGTTGGCATGTGAGACATTTCGCTACAAACTCTGCTATGTCTCGTTTCATACCCGGCCACCAATAACTTTCTTTAATAGTCCGATACATCTTGGTGCTTCCGGGATGTAAAGCGTAGGCGGAAGAATGAGCTTCCTCCAAAATAGCTCGTCTCAACTGATCATCCTTAGGAACACAAATTCGGTCTCTAAGCATGAAAGTACCATCATCGCTGAGTCTAAACTCACTAGCTTCTCCATCTTGCAGCTTTTGAACTTCCTGTTTCAACCAATCATCAGATTTCTACAATTCTCTGATCTGATTCAACAATGAAGGTCTCACGATGAAACTAGCAAGTAGGGTTCCATCCTCACCATTGTTCAACTAGATCCCTAGAGATTTCATCTCAAGTAACATCGAAAAATAAGAACTCCGAAGTGTTGCTAACGACGATGAGGATTTACGATTTAAAGCATCCGCTACAACATTTGCTTTTCCCGGATGATAATTAATCACTAAGTCATAATCCTTAATCAACTCCAACCATCGTCTCTGTCTCAAGTTAAGCTCTTTCTAGGTGAGCAAATACTTCAAACTCTTATCATTAGTAAAAATTCAGTAACGCTCACCATATAAATAATGTCTCCAAATCTTCAATGCAAAGACTACTGTTGCTAACTCCAAGTCGTGAGTAGGGTAATTCGTCTCGTGCTTCTTCAACTGTCGGGAAGCATAAGCTATTACCTTCTCGTCCTGCATCAACACACACCCTAATCCCAACTTAGATGCATCGCTATATACCACAAATTCTTTTCCACTAACAGGAAGTGTTAAAACGAGAGCGGAGGTTAACCGATTCTTTAGCTCCTAAAATCGATTCTCACAAACATCATCCCACTCAAACTTAACTCTTTTACGAGTCAAACGAGTTAGAGGAGCTGCTATCAAAGAAAATCCCTGAACAAATCTCCACTAATAACCGGCTAAGCCAAGGAAACTACGAATCTTTGTAACCGTTCTTGGTTGCTCCCATTGTAAGATTACCTCTATCTTCTTGGGATCGACATAAATTCTAGCTCCGGACACCACATGTCCCAAGAAAACCACTTCCTTCAACCAAAATTCACATTTAGAGAACTTGGCATAGAGTTGTCTCTGGCGTAAAGATTGCAACACAATGCGCAAATGGGCAGTATGTTCATCATCATTCTTCGAATAAACCAGGATGTCATCGATGAATACTATCATAAACTTATCCAAGTATGGATGGAACACCCTGTTCATAAGATCCATAAAAACTGCCAGAGCATTAGTCAAACCAAACGGCATCACTAGAAACTCATAATGCCCATAACGCGTCCTGAAGGCAGTCTTGGGTACATCCTGCTCCTTAATCCTCAACTGATAGTACCCAGATCTCAAATCAATCTTAGAGAATACCATAGCACCTCGTAATTGATCAAAAAGATCATCTATCCAGGGTAAAGGGTATTTATTCTTGATGGTCACTCGGTTCAGCTGACGGTAATCGATACACAATCGAAGAGTGCCATCTTTCTTCTTTACAAATAGGATTGGTGCTCCCCAAGGAGAAATGCTAGGGCGAATGAAACCTTTATCCACCAAATCTTGCAACTGGGCTTTTAGTTCCTTCAACTCTACTGGAGCCATTCTATATGGAGGAATAGAAATAGGTGCGGTACCCGGAAGTAAATCAATAGGGAACTCAAGCTCTCGATCAGAAGGTAGTCCCGGTAAATCATCAGGAAATACATCAGGAAACTCACTTACTATTAGGACATCCTCTAACTTAGGTTCCCCCTTTGAAGTATCAATCACGTATGCCAAATAAGTCGGATACCCTTTTTGCACTAATTTCGAAGCTTTGATGGCCAAGATTACACAAGATGGTAATACTCGACGTTTCCCTACAAACACAATCTTTGCTCCCTCCGAATTTCGAAGAACAACTTCTTTTCGGAAATAATCCACATTCGTCCGATGTGCAGTTAACTAGTCCATACCCAATATTAAATCAAAATCCAAGATCTCTAGAGGAATTAAGTCACCCCTAAATTCTTCCTCACCTACCCTTACCCCACAGTCTCTATAACAAGTATTTCTAATCAACTATTCTCCTAGAGGGGTATGCACTACAATTTCTCTCTCTAATGGTGACAGGTTTCTATCAGCAATTGATGCAAATGTCGTACTCACATAAGATCTATCTGAGCCAGAATCTATCAAAACATAAGCATCTTTATCAAATAAAGACATAGTACCTGTCACTGCTCCAGGTCTGACCCGTGCCTCATCTTCTGTCACAGCAAAAACTCTTGTCGCGGTACGAGTCTGTGGTCTCGAAGGTGGATGTGTCGAGGTATTACTCTCCACATCGGACCGTATGGCTACTCCCTATCTCGGTGGTAACCTAGAAGAATCTCTCCTCTGCATATCAGTGCGAGCTGGTGGAGATGATGCAGCTACAGTGGCTCGTCCTAACCGTGGGCAATTACTCCTAATATGACCCGTCTGTCCACATTGGAAACATCTTGTTGGCCCTCTACATAGCCCACTATGATAATTCTCACAATTTCTGCATCTGTCAGAACCTTTGGAACTCTTCCCAGAACCAGTCATAGCAGATCTGCTAAACCTCGAAGGTCTCTGCTGTGATGGTGGAAATGGAGGTCGAGGAGATGTCACGGAAACAGAAGTAGTGCTCCCTGAAGTCGCTGAGTCTTTGCCTCTTTTTACTGGTTGACTAGAAGACATACCAGGATTCCTCCTTTTTGCAAACTCAGTCCGAATCCTCTTATTCTCAGTCGCGAGCTTCTCAGCCCGTAAAGCCATCTGTACCACCTCCTTATGTGGCTCCCTACCAGTCACTGTCATTCACTCTCTAATCTCATTACGGAGCCCTTCCTCGAAATAGCTGGCCTGATCCTGCTCAGATTTCACCAGATCCGGCATATATAACATCAACTCGTTAAAACGAGTCTCATACTCCTACAGTTAGATTTTCCTGTTTCAAACTCAGAAATTCTCTCTTCTTTTCTTTCTGATGGAAATAAGTGAAATA
>NC_030852.1:23318788-23347847 GCF_000208745.1 Theobroma cacao
TCTCGATAGTAAATTACGAAAATACCCCAAGTGGGTAAAAATTCGTATTTTTGCTCTGAAAATTCCTATTATTTTTCTAAGCTCATAATTCATCATTTCTTAACCAATTCTACTAGAATAAAAATCAAACTCATCCTCACTCAATACATGGTAAATTCAGCCATTAATGGTTGTGGGAGAAAATAAATTCTTTTCTTGTTGTTTTGTTTCTAAATATGCTAAACTAACTAAAAACACTAACATATATTAAAATCAAATAAATCCAACAACTTTCTCTCTCTAAACCCATTTTGATCAGCCAACAATTCATCATGAAAACATGCAATTTGAGCATGGAAAATGAAGAGAAATGCTTAAGGAAAATAGATTTCAAGCTTAAATTGAAAAATCCTACCTTTTTCACTTATTTTTCTTGATTTTCCACACTTGTTCTCTTGAAATTCCTCACCTAGGTTTTGTTTTTCCTTTCTTTTCCTCTCTTCCTTGCTTGGCCGAATATTTGGGGAATAATGGGCTGATTTGTGCTGATTTTTAAGTTAAATAATAAAATATCCTAAGCTTGACACATGGCATTTTCTAATTGGTCCATTTTTAAAATTTTAAAAATTTAAACATTTTATCTCCACCACATGATTAGTCAAGGGTCAAAGATGAAGATAAAGGAAGACCATGTGCTGGAAAAAATATCCTGATGGTGGAAATTACAATTTTGCCCCTGAGGTGGTAAAATTTTTCACTTCTAAACCTCAAATCATACTCCAATAAGTCAAATGGGGTCAAAAAAATCTTTTCTAAAATTCTCATTTTGTCCCCAAGTGGCAAATGACCATTTTGCCCCTGGTTAGTGAAAATTTCGATTTGACTCCAAATTGATCCTCAAACTCCAAATTACCATTTTAAGTCATCCATGAACTGTGAAACTCTTAATCTCACCTTAAAATTCCTATTTGATCTAGTTCGAGGATTAAATAAACTTTGTTTTACCTCTAGGTACAATACCAACTTTTGTAAATTTTTCGGGACTCTCCTAGCATGCAATCATGCTATCATCACATGTATGTCATGAATAGTATTTTATAAGGTCGGGCTTTACAAATTATATTCTTATCTTAATTCTTTGCAATTGTGAATATTGTTTAAGTATTATGTAAATTCTTATGCTGAGATTCATTGTTAGGATGAGATTTCTACAATTTGCACATTGTGTCTTTTGCTTACATTCATTATACATATCTATAGAAGATTTATGTGAGTGTGAAATTTTGAATTATGTTTTTAGTTCCATAATTTGTTTGATTCTTTCTCGAGGTAAAATCCTAGGCTATACATAGTTAAAAAGATGATTTAGGCTATCTTTGGATCAATTGAGCCTTTTTAACCTAATTTTACATAATTTATCCTTAGTTTACCCTTTTTGAGCCTAATGTAATATTTTCTGTGTTTAAACGCTTAATTATTAGCCTAGAGCCTTGCATAAAAATTCTAATTTTTGCATTCCTCACTCCTAAGTGCATATGTCAATTTAGGAAGTGTTATGGGCTAGATAGTGAGAAAGGTAGTAAAGATGAAAAGTGATGAAAAGTTCAAAAGTATGATTGTATTCATCTCACTACCCAATTAAAGAAATAAGTTTGGAGGTGTGAAATTGAGAAAAAGAAAAAGATTAAAGTGTTGATCATAAGAAAAATTTGATGAAAAAGGGGTATAGGTGAAGGAAAATAAACTTCTAAATAGGTCTTAAAACAATTATGTGCTTAGGGTGATTTGAGCTACATATTATCCCATATCCTACCTCAACCCTAGCCAAGCATTACAAGCTAATTAAAGTCCTATTGATTCTTAACTTAGTATTAGTCTACATTAGTGGAGAGAGAGATGAAAAGAAAACTTATGAAACTCTATTATTAATTTGAATTTTGCATGCATAAAAACTTATACGGAGTGTATAACGTTCTAGATGAAAAGATTGCATACACACACGAAAATCCATTTGATGATAACTTTGCATTTGAATTGAAATATAAACTTGAATAATATTTGTGTGTTGTTTAGAGTTGAGAATATGGATTAACTTTTGAGGATTAAAGATAATTAATGAGTTGGTGCAATCGATTTCTAGTTAAGTGTTTTCTTCATTTAGGTTATTACATTTTATTTTATGTTTTGCTTGATGACTAGCAAAATCTTAAGTTTGGGATGTGATAACTCTATTATATAGAGTCATTTTGTCATATTTTGGAGGTTTAAATAGCTAAGTCTTTAAGATTTTAAGTTCAAAGTAAAGTATTTTAGTTATTTCTCTTAGTTAAGTTCAATTGCATGTTAATTAGCTTAGTTTAAATTATTTTAGTTTAATTTTATGTTAAATTGCCTTAAATTACTTTAAAATTAGTTGTTGCTGATCTATTTGATTGCTTTCATAAGAAAGTGGATGAAAAGGCTTTACTTGGTGTGAACCGTGCAAGTATGGTCAATGTTTCTCCTGCACATGTTCTAGTATTTTGAGCATATCTTTCAATACATAAGCTTAAATGAGGTGATTCTTGAATCATTGGAAAGCTAAGAAATAAGGATACAACTTTCATATTTACCACTTTCCTCCTTCGACCTAGAAAAAGTCAAAAATCACATCACAAGATGAAGTGGTGGTGGAGAGACAACATAAGAGAGGAGCACCATAATGCCACCCGAGAGTAAAGCGCCTCAGCGCTCGACGAGTTACTAGAAATCTGTTTTTGATGAGATTATGGAAACTAGGGTTTTTAAAGCCTATTTAAAGGGCCTTTTTCAGAGGTTCTCAAGTGAGGACGGCAAGCAATTATTCTGGAGAAAATGAGTCAAAAACAAAGCAAGAGTTTTAGAGAGAGAATCAAGATCAAAAGCTTTAATCATTAGTTTTTTCCTTTTGTGTTTCTCTTATTTTCTTTGCTTTGGACTAATAGCTAATTTTATTTGGATAATGTTTATTTAGATATTATGAACTAATTTGTTTTTCTAGGATTCTAGTGGATTTCAACATGTAATTTGAATATTAATGTTTTTTTTATTTATTATGAATGAGTATAGTTTTACTTATTCAACTTTGCTCTAAATGCTTTTGATTGTTTGGCCAATACTTAACTGATTTGTAAATCTAATTGAGATTCAACAGAGAAATTTTAGATTGGATTAAAGTTTAAATAGTATATGTTCACGTTGCTTAAGTGATTTGATTTGCGATTAAGGTAGACATATGCCAATTGCCATAATTAGCCAAATTAGAACACTAGCTTAATGAACTTTATTTAATTGATTACTATAGACATATAGTGACCCAATTAAGTTAGATATTTGTACAAGCATCTCAACAAAGACTTATGCATAGTTTTGGATTCTAGGTTAGTAAGGCCGGCGATGAATGTAAATAATAAGAAAAGCTGGTATCAGATGAATTGTTGAATAAACCCATAATCCTAAGTTTTAATCTACTACCTTTTTCAAGTAAATTTTTAGTTTTTGTTAATTAATTTAGTGTTAGATTGAATTTAGATTTAATTAGTTTTTCATAAAATCAAGTTATTTGAACAAGATTAATTTGTCATAATTTTAATACTTAGTGAAAAATTAAGAGCAAATCTCTGTGGGATATGATTTTAGATTTACGATCTATATTACTTATTCAATAAGTATACTTACGTGTACTAAATTGACAACAAGATTCATTTGGTTGTATAGTATTTTCGTACTTCTACCCTTTTTTTTTTTTTTTGCAACAGGGTCCATTTCACAAATCAACTTTAATTTAAAAAGGAAAATGGAATTTAGTTTTTTTTTATATATATGTAGATTGACACAATTTAAAAAAAAAACAAGTGATGCATGACCTATTCTATTTTAGAGATGTCAATAGGAATAATGTAAATAGATACCTTGCATTACTCATCCTGATTAAGTATGATTATGGTATCCTATAATCATGTTGAAATAGGGTTTAGATAGTAAAACTCTTACTCGTCCCGTCACGAGTTCGGGTAATGGTTTTAGAGTACTCATTGTTCGAATCTGATTATAAATAATGATTTTTGATATTAAGTTTTAGTTAATATATTATTTTTATTTATAAATTTTTTATAATTAATTTAATACTTACTAAAAATTCATTAATTGTTCCAATTATGATTTCAAATATTAATTTTATTATTTTATATATTAATTTTAATTTATTAATTTATTTTTTATGATTAATATACATAAAAATTGATTTTGAATTTATTTTAATTAGGTATTTAACAAGTAGGTTTTAGGATATTCAGTAAAATTTAAGTAACAGTTAAAAAATTTAATCGAATATTTAAAAGATACGAGTACCTTATCAAATAATAGAGTTTGAGTTCAGGTATCTCAAAAATAACGAATGTCTTATCCGTTAACATCTATGCACAATATCAATCAAATTTACGGACACCTAACCTTTAAAATAAGAGAAATATAGACCATTAATTAGTAGTACTTTATCATTTGCTTTTAAAAAATAAAAAAATTATTACTTAATCATTTTACTTTTTGATATAATTGCTCCCCGTGTCTTTTTGTGATGGAATCTTTTGCAGCACACACAACACAAGTACATTTTAATGCATATGGAAGAAATTGAGACAATGGCACCGTTTCTATTTTATTTAAAAATAAGGCATACAAGGAATGTGGAGGCTCACATTTCCATCATTCATTACATCTCCCAAGAGTAATTTCAATGTCTCAAAATTAGATTTGACTTATGCTGTGAAAAAAGGGTAATATGCGGCTTCACCAAAGCTGCACAAATTATTAACCAACCCATTGCCTTAAAAGAAGAAAAATGATCCACGTTGGTAACTAAATTTTGGTTGCAGAACATGTTCCTTGCAGGCACTAACACGTCATCAAGCACGGTGGACTGGGCCCTGGCACAACTCATCCGTCATCCTAAAATTTTGGCACAAGTCCAACAAGAGTTGGACTCAATTGTAGGTACACCTACTTGTTTTTGAACTAGACCTGCCCAAACTGATGACCTACTTTCAAGCCGTCATCAAAGAAACTTATTGAGATACGATCTCATGTTCAAATATGAAAATAATTAATAAATTAAATATATAACGTAACAAAAAAATAAACTAATATTTAATCAGAGAAACAGTCGAATCCTACAATATCAATGTTTGTGTTTTTCATATAACTTTTAAATTAATTATGAACACTCATAAGTTTAATAGTTACATATCTTTACCCTAGATATCATAATCAAGAGCCAATTAAATCAAAATCTTTGCTTCTTCACCTTTAGGATTCATCAAATCTTTTGCTACCCAAGTGCTTGGCCTCTAACAGTAATCCACACAATAACTGAATAAGACCTTCTCAAAGGTAAGAGTTTTTACTTGTGCTAGCAAGTTTTGTTTCTAAGACAAAAAAAATAAAAAATTCTTGCTGAATCTTATTTTTGTCAGACAAAGAAAAATATTTTTCTTTTCTTATTTTATGAAACGACTAAGAAGTGGCTAGAGGCTTAGAGTTTTAGTTTGCTAACATATAATATTTATATAGCCAAACTAATTTGTAACCCTAAATACAACAGTTGTGTTGTAATTTAACTAAGTCTTTGTGAACTTAATTAATTTCTCATTTTATTTTGGTCTATTCTAATTAAGTCCAACTTAATTAATTATCCTTATTTAATCCCAATCATGTCACTTAATGTGTGTAACTCATTAGGCTTCTAACATGTTAGCTCAAATATCAATTTGATAACCGATTTATATTTATAGATTATGAGTGGCATCTAGCAATACATCATGACCACCCAAATGTTAGAGAGTCAATTAAAAAATTTGACAAAGCCCTTCAGTGATAAGCTTCTCAGTGCAATACGGTCCTTTCATCAAAAAATTTGGATATGTCATTAAGCATGGTTCGGTGTCTACTTATGACATTCCATATTAGTTCTCATAATTCATGACTAACCTTATGAATTTAGGAAACTAACTTTTCTCAAATTCATCATGCTTTGGCCAGAAACTTTATACCAGTTAATCAAGAATTGAGAATAAGTGAGATACATCCCTTCATATCACGTGGGGTGATGAATCCTCTCTTAATCACTCATTCACCTTCACATGCTTCATGGCATACCCAAAAACACCTTGTTTAGGCATTTGGTCGCTTCCAAACTCGTAGAGGTGAAATCAAAGTATGTCATTCTCTATAAAAGATGACCTGGTGTCTCAAGTCTGAGGACTAGTTGCACGATTATCACATGAGAACATTTTCCATAGACACTTGAGTGAAATGCCAAATGGAGTTCTCACAGTGGGTCATGTTCAGTGAACTTGTTCTTTAACAAGCACTTACATATTATCCTCAAGCATCCCATATACTTCAATCTATGAGATTGATTGCTTACTTTTCAAGTAAAAAGGCTTAACATGTACCAGTCTTTGAGCATTGTCAATGCCTTATCTTGACAATACAATGACCAGGAACAATTTTAGGAACATGACTTTGATGCATAGTGATCTCATAATTGTAACAACTTTAAAATTCTCTTGTAAGGCTTTTATGTTCCATGGGCTTCATCCAATTAGTACTTAATAACTCCTTATTATTGCCCTAACATGAAGGAAAACTTCTCTCACATATAGTTATGCGATTAACTATCCATTAAATGACAATATATATTTCTTGAACAATTCAATTGACTCAAGGGCATATACCAACAAAACCTTCCACCTTTATCCATCGACGCTGTTCTCTCTTCCTTGGATAGCAGCTGAGAGTTGCGAGATCAATGGCTACCACATCCCAAAGGGCTCTACATTATTGGTCAACACATGGGCCATTGGACGTGATCCAAATCAATAGGTTGAGCCGCAAGAGTTGAGACTTGAAAGATTTTTGGCAAGGGGAGAAAAGCCCAACATTGATGTTTTGGGAAATCATTTCGAGGTTATACCGTTTGGTGTTGGATGTAGAATATGTGCTAGTATGAGGTCAGGGTTGCGCATAGTGCAATTGCTAACAGCGAAATTGGTTCATGCATTTGATTAAGGCTTGCCTTAAGAATTAATTCTTAAGAGGCTGAACATGGAAGAAGCTTATGGCTTGACCTTACAACGCGTCATGCCCTGGATGGTGCACCCCAGGCCTAGGCTTTTGAAGCATGCATATCCAACATCTACTTAATTAGTTTCTTTTTTTGTTATTATTTTTTTGGTAATATATGATCGTTGGATGCTCATTAAGACCTTTAAATCTCTTTTTTCTCTTCTTAAGGTTCCACCTTGAGAAACCGATAGCAATGCTCCATATTTGATCATATTAATGATGGATTTGTATGTGCATTTACCGGGCCCAGGCTGCATGTTATTTAGTTAAATGCTACTAGCCTTAATGCATCTTTTATATGCTTTGTAAGTGAACAAATATTTATTACAATCTTAACATTCAAACATTTGACTCATTAGTTGATATATGATAAAAAATGAAAGACTCAATTTTATTAAACCAAATCATAAGTTTTAAAATAAAAAATATTTTATTAATTAAAAATAAAAAATAAATTAAATCAAGAGAATAAATTAAACCAAATAAAAGAGATAGATATAAAAAAAATATAATTTTCCCAATAATTTTATGAATAATTGAAAGTAAAGTACAAATATAGAAAAACTCTCACTAAATATTTATTACTACTCAATATTAGCACTTTTTGAGAAAAAAAATTGATTTATAGCTTCATCTATGGATTCCTCGCATAAGCTAAAAATTTTAATTTTGAAAATCAAATACTTCAAAGTAGAAAAATATTTTTATAAGTTATGTTAGACACCCACTAAAAGTGTGGTAAAGAGAAGATTAAGATAATATTTGACAGATTTAATACGAAAGTAATACTATATAAGATGTATAAAACTATTTGATAATATTTTGATCCTTTTTTTTAGAATTAAATACTGTAATTTATTTTTATTAAGTATAAAAACCAAAAACCAACCTTGGTAAATCAAATCATAAGATTTCAAAATGAAAGAAATACAGAAAATAAAATCTTTTCTTAAGAATTTAAAATAAAAAATTAAATTAAATCAAGATAAAAAGTTGAACGAAATAAAAATGGAATATGAAAAATAAAAATTTTCATATATTTTTATGAATTATTGAAGAATAAACTGTGGAATATAAAAAAAATGTTATTAAATATTTGTTATAAAGAAGACAACAACTGCGTGTTTTTCTCTTCTTCAAGCCAAAATCTAATGTCTAAGGAATTGTTTGGTTGAAAGGAAGTAAGGCACATTCTCTGCATTTTAAAAGAGTGTAATCACATTACATTGTTTGGTTGAAGGGAAATAGGAGTGGCATCTCATTGCAAGGAAAGTCATTGCCTTCAGCTAAGGGAATTTCATTCCCTCAGCTCACCGAGGATAAGTTACTTTCCCTCAGTAAAGGGAAAGCAAAACCTCTTTTTTTGCCCATCCTACCCCGACAATCCCTCATTTTTTGCTTTTCTCTTCTTCCTTCTCACCCACACATTTCTTCTTCTTCTCACCACCTCAAAGTCACTTTCCTTCTTCTGCTTAGGTATGTATAGAAAAGATTGCAATGTATACTTCTCAAGCATTCAAATATTTTTTATGGTATTTTAGGGTTTTTTAGCTTGAGTAAATTAGGTTTTAAGGCTTTAGGGTATTCTTTGTGATTTTGGGGTGTGTTTTCCTCTATGGGTTTAGGGTTAATGAAGATGAAACAATTGTGTAAAGGGTTGATTTTGTATAGCTATTAGGGGGTCAGGCTCCCTCTACTGCTTCATATTTGGTGCAAGGGTTAAGTTAGGGTATTTTCAACAAAGGGAAAGTATTGATTTTGTTCTTGCATTTTTCCTGATTGATTTTGGCTTGTTGTTTCATATTTTTTCTTAGAAAAATATGTATAATAATAGCATTGTTGAGATAACTAGAGTAGAAGGGTTTAGGGTTTTTAGTCAAGAAGGGAAAGAAAGGGTCAAAGGAAGATGGAGAATTGTGTCTTCCCTGTTGGATTTAAAATAATAGTTTAGGGTGGATAATAGTTTTGTGGCTTATGTAAGATGGTTGGTTCAAGTTTATATAATGTTTAGGGTAGTGTTTATATGGTGTTTAGGGTAGTGTTTGGGGTATATGATACAATGCATTGTACTTTTACAATGCATGTGTTTCATAATGTTTATATTGTGTTTATATAGTGTTTCATATAGTGTTTAGGGTGTTTAGGACAGTGTTTATATAGTGTTTCAAGTTGAATTAATGCATTCTTTTTTTTTCTCTCATCTTGGATTAAATGCTACATACAATGTGTTTGAACTAGTTGTTGTTAATTACACATTGATTAGGGTATGTACTTTTACTTTATTATTTTATTCTATATAGTATTAATTCCAACATTGCTACATATATAAAGTGGATTGTCTTACTATTTTTTACATGTTGTCTTTCTATAATATAGTTCAGACAATGAGCAGATATTCTAAATGGCAAATTCCAATGATCGCGTCTACCGTTGCATTAGCGTTACAATTATATACAATAATAGTGTTGATTACTATTTTGCTTAATGAATATTGTTACATTTGCCTAAAGAAAAGAAAGCATAAGAGATCATATAATGGTACTAGTTATGAGAGGCATATTATAAGGCAATTGAACTTTAGAAGAATGGTCTTTAATTTTGATATAACATGTGTTGAACATATCCGAATGGATAGAAATGCCTTCTATAAACTATGCAATTTGCTTGTCCCCAAAGGTAAATAAGGGGTTGACGTGTGTTAAATTAATAATTAAAGAGTTTTATTACTGTTAGCTTGATATATTTAGTTCCTCATACAAAACTATTTTCTTATCATAGGTTTTTACTATTTATGTGATGCTGGATATATAAATGGAAAGGGATTTTTAACTCCATATAAAGGTGAACGATATCATTTGAATGAATTGAGGTAAAATCGAACTCCTCGATCAAAAGAAGAATTGTTTAATTACAAACACTCCAGTGCTAGAAATGTTATTGAGATATGTTTCGGATTTCTTAAGATGAGATGGGCAATACTTAGTGAGAGGCCTTAGTATCCAGTGAAAACCAAATGCCAAATTATATCGGCATGTGCTTTGTTACCCAATCATATTAGGAGGGAGATGACACATGATCCACTTGAGGCTAAATTCAATTAGGTATATGTCAGACTAGCAGAATTGGAAAATGCGGATATGATACAATACATTGAGAGCTTAAACGAATGGAATAATTGGAGAAATAACTTGGCAGAAGAAATGTGGGATGACTGGTTAACTTCTAGAAATGACACGTAACGTAACATAATATTTTTGTCCTTGTAATTATTAGATGTTATGTTTAGGGTTTAGGGTTTAGCGTTGCTAAGGTTGACTATGTTATAAGGTAATGATTGTATAGAGGTGGGCATATTTTGCATAGTTTGTGTGTAGACAAGTTTAAGGTTCTTGCATTTTTGTGTGAAGAAATGTGAAGTTCTTTTTGTATACACTTTTACCTCTCATGTACAAAGAGCAATTGCTAACATTTTGTTATTGTAGATGGAAGAAACATTAACTCAAGGATCACAAAAGGCAAGTAAAAGATCCACCTATCAGTGGACTCCTCTTGAAGATGCAATTTTAATTGATTGTTGCTTGGATCTTGTGATTGTTAGTGGTTGGACTAGAGATAATGGGACTTTTAAGCCTAGTTACTTGCAACAACTTGAGAAATGGATAGCTGAAAAGATCACAAATTGTCAAATTAAAGGCATCCCACATATACAATCTAGAATGTGGTTACTGAAGTCATAATATAGGGAAGTTGCTAAAATGGTAGACCATTCTGCTTCTAGCTTTGGGTGGGATGACATGAATAAATGTGTCACTTGTGAAACTGACGTTTGGAATGGATGGGTGAAGGTAAGTCAACATGGGTGACATCAAATATTTCCTTGTTATTTATGTCACTCTCATGTGCTTAATATTGATTTTGATCCATACAATTGTTTACTTATTTTCATTAATGTTTATTTTGAAACTAAATTGTAGGGTCATCCAACTGCTTTAGGACTTAGAAATAAGCCTTTTTCGCATTTTGATAAGTTAGCAATTATACTTGGCAGAGATAGGGAAACTAGAGAATAAACAGAGGCACCGACGGATGCCGTGAAGAACATAGAATCTGAGGAAGCAGCAGCAAGGGCAACTTTAGATGCATTCAATGGATTGGGTTGTGAACATGAAGACGATGATGTGAACTTTGTCAACATTCCAAAGACTTTGTCAAGCACTCAACATGACAATGCCAACACTGAGACATCTATTGCTGGTTCAAGAAGGAATTCAGTGTCGCCTGAGGTAAATTTGATTCAGAAAAAAGCTAAAACCAAATCTGGTAGTAGTAGTCTTGAGGAGTTGGCATTTTTTAACAATATAAGTGATTTGAAGGATGTTTGTCAAGCTGCAACTACTGAAATTCATAACTTGGCCTAGTGTTTTAAACACATGGCCGCTGAAGATGACAAGACAATGGAGGTTTTTGAGATCTGGAAGGGATTTGAAGGTCTTCAAGGGTTAACTCGTGACGATGTTATTACGGCTGGAGAAATTATTTGCACTGACCAGAAGAAAGTTAATTACTTCTACAGCATGTTAGAGGAATACAAGATCTTTTATGTGAAAAGAGTGCTTAGGCTTAGTGGCTCATCAATATAGAGTAAATAGAATGGACAAGTAGTTATTAGTTTATTAATGTTAACCTTTTTTCGATTGTCGTTAAGTCAGAACTGACGTTTATTAATATTTACAGTTTCAATGTGGTTTGTTGTAAATAATACTTGGTGTTTGAATGGATGTTAATATATCAGGAACTATTGAACTTTTGTTTCAATCTTCCTATTTAAAGTTTAGATCCTTAAGTTTATGGTATTGTCTTAGGTTAGATCCTTATATTTGAAAATGTAAACAGTATAATATTGTACAGGGAGAAGAATTAACATCAAATAAACATGGACGAAGTTATTTATACTGGGTTGTTCACCATCTATAGATAGATGTTCTTTAAACCACTATAAAAGCTGAGTAGCTCTATCGATAGTTTAATAAATATATCGATATATTTTCATAAGAGTTCTTTATCTATTGATAGTCCCAAAACTATCGATAGCTATTGTGCCACCCTTGTTTCTGGTTGATCATCTATCGATAGATACATGATGTCTATCGATTGATGCAAAGAATGCTATGCTACCCTTCGAGAATCTACTAATAGATGTTGTCATCTATCGATAGCTACCGGGGCTGTCTTACTCGCAGGTGAAAAACTATCGATAGATACCGAGATATATCGATAGTTTAACAAAAGCTCTCTGAACTATCAATAGATTTTGTCATCTATAGATTGCTACCAGGGCTACCTTGCTCGCGGGTGAAGAACTATCGATAGATATCGTGATCTATTGATAGTTTCACAAAAGCTCTCCGAACTATAGATAGATGTTGTCATTTATCAATAGTTACCGGGCCTGTGTTGCTCATGGGTGGAGAACTATCGATAGATATTGATAACTATCAATAGATGATTGAGTTGTTATAAAATAATCTAACATTATATCGATATATTAAGGAATCTATCGATAGATGTTCATGGTTTTTAGATATTACGCCTTTGCAATATGAATCTATCGATAGATATTCTTAATCTATCGATGTATGACTACATCTATCGATAGATTCATACTGTAAAAGGTTTTGCGTGCGCATTGTTGATTGTTTTTCAAAAGCAATCAAAAAGTATTTATTAAAAACCAAGGGAAAAAATCTTCCCCTTTATAGTACATACGAAAACAACAGTGCAACCTAAGAAAGTAGGAAACTCATTCATTTAAAGCAGTTTTTTTTTAAATGCATTCATAGAATTTCATTCCAATAGCGGGAATACAACATTCCCACTATTTACAAATAAGGAAGAAAGCATATTGGCTGAGATCCCTTTGACTATGGCGTACATCCCCAATATTTCCTCACAGAGACCCTTACTCAATTATCCAAAAACCAAAAAAAAAATCTATAGCTTTAGAACTCAAGATAAGACAAAAACAAAAGAACCACCCCTTAAATCTGTACAATTCATTTCAGGGGCCTGAACAAAAATATGCCCCATAACTTGAAAACAAAAATCAACTGATAAGATCATAAACCATCACAAAAGGTCATAAGAAAAACAAGACACCCAATCAAGCGAAACAGACTCAATTTAAAGCATTAAAAGCAGCAATAGTTCAAAATACCCTATAGATCCAAAAACATAGAAAGAACAAACATGTAGCCGAAGATACAAATACTTGTAAATACAACCAAAATGTGATGGACAGGTAGCCATCAAATCGAACAGTCCAAAAACTGAGTAGAACATATGTATTCAGTGAGAACTCATGATGGTGGCAGAAATTGAGAGCAAAATTGATCCTCCAAGTATTTTTGGCACAGCAACATCTCTTGATTCTGCACCTCAAACAAATTCATACAGGCAGTCAACCTAAAGTCCATTGTTTCCATAAATGAAAAAAGTCTAGTGAAAGCTTTCTCAACATCGAATGTGGTGGAAATAGGTGCACTAGGTTGAACAGTAGAGAGGCCACTATGATATGCACTCTACTTACCCTCATTCCCCTCTTTATCAAACACCGGGTTATCGACTACCCCTTTCCTAACCCAACTGTTGTTTCTGAACTTAAAACCTAGCTTTTTAATACTATGCTCCTCGATAGGATTGAACAAAGCATGATTTTTGGGCATATCACAACGGGTGCCGACTTTGAAGTAGTCTATGATCTCACTGATCAACATGCTGTAAAGTAGGTTTTTTATGCCCCCTTGAATGGTCCGGAGCATGTCATCCATGATGAATTTAGCAAGGTCAATATGGTGATTTAATTTGATGTTAAATAAGAACCAAAGGTCCTTTGTGGTGATAGTTGAGTAGTTCGAGCCATGAAGATGGATAGTGTGAGTGATGATGAGGTGCAAGACTCGATCAAAGAAATATAACCTTGTGCAACTAGCACTGCCTTGTTGGTCCCAAAAAAATGTGCTAGAGGGGGGGTGAATAGCACTTTTTAGGTCTTACTAAACTTGATTTCTAATTGGGGGCAAATTGAAGGTCAAAGATGAGAAATTTGATGCAAGATGAAGGAATGACTTTAGAAAGAATGAAAATGAAAAATAAAACAAAAGAGACAATACTCAAAGATTTATAGTGATTCGGTCAAAGACCCACATCCACTACCTTGATTGTTCAACTAAGGATTTTCCAAACCAAATCATTAAAACTAGTGGAATTCCCAAGCTTCCACCAAGCTTTTACAATAGCTTTTCACAAACTCAACTACAACTTTTAACAATAGTTTTTCACGGGGATCAACCAAAACCCAAAATGGCTTTTCAAAGGCTCAACCACAACCTTTAACAATGGTTTTTCACGGGATCAACCAAAACCCAAAATGGCTTTTTAAAGGCTTAACCACAACCTTTAACAATGGTTTTTCATGAGATCAACCAAAACCCAAACTAACTTTTTTAAGGCTAAGTTAGAACCTATCACAACAACCAAGCTAACCCAAACTTGATCAACCCATTAGAGTGTCTCTCAAACTCTAAGTAAACAGGAAATAAGGGAAAGATGAAGTACAATTGATCACCTAGCTGATCTAAGATGTACAAAGTTAAGCTCAAACTCTTCTTCAAAGGATAGGAGTGAAATACAAGTGAAAAGAGAAGGTTTTTGGTCTTCTAAGCTCAAAATCACTTTTGATAACTTCTCTATCCTGTTTTTGACTATTGGAGAGGCTTTAAATACTTGCAAAATCAATTCTGGCCATTGGAGACAGAAACGAGCCATTTCTGGCCGTTATTTTATCCTTTTATGCTGAAATTAAAAGTTTCTGACAATGTGCTCTTAGTTTACTAACTATGCTTCTTAGTCGATTAAGTCATCTCTATCTCTGAACTCAGTTTCTGGCAGTAAGCTCTTAGTCGACTAACAATGCTCCTTAGTCGTTTAAGTTGTCTTTGTTTTTGAACCCAGTTTCTAGCAATAAGATCTTAGTCGACTAACAATGCTCCTTAGTCAATTAAGTTGTCTCTATTTCTGAACCAGCCACCTTCATTGTTGAGTTATTAATTTATTATTGACATACATTTTTGTTCTACACACTCAAGTAGTAGAGTTAGACATAAATGAATGGGAATGATTTATTATCATCAAAAACTTATGGAGCCAACAATCTTCCCTTTTTTATGATGACAAAACATTCCTTGATTAATATCACAGTGTCTATTAGTTCTTTTTGTTCTGCACAAGATGAGGAATTTCTCCCCTAAGTGTGTGCTCCCCCTTAATGTATGCATGATCTTTCAAGTTATTTTGTTATCTAACTTAACAGGTCAGCTAATTTTTATCTATTTCTTAATGAAAATAACAAGCATTGATTCAGACATTTGACAGAGCATATTCATGAATTGTCTTACGAGCTTGCAGAGCTGCCAGTTATAAGTAACAAGATATTATCAATATTATGACCATTTATACCATCATCAGCTTATCATCAACAAACCATATCCATTCTAGAATCAAATCTCATTAACAAGCCAACAAAGATAACATAAAAGCATAACAAAAGTAAGTTATCAGCATCTAAATCCTAACCATCAGTAATTATCACAGCAGAATGTCAAATCCTAACCATCAACAATTATTAAAGTAGAAGGTAATAAGTAACTAAGCATCACACACATAAATTAAACATGAAGACCTATCAAACTCTATTTAACTTAGTTTTCCTTCTTTCCATTTTCTTTTTCATCATTAAACAAGATATTCAAAACTCCCCCTTAATGAGTGCATCAAGATTTTCTTTTAATCTTTAAATCAGACTTTAATGAATTAGATTCATAAGCACTCATACACCTAAGTCATACAAGCTTATAGATATAGTTCAATAACTTCAAGAGTTAAGCTTATGTCCATGTAAGAACAAATGTATGGGAGTTAAATCATTTCAAGAAATTGTCAAGGATTACTCAAATAATTTTCAAGCAAATTTGATCATTTTGTCATAATCAAAACTATAATAATTTTAAAGCTAACATGCCTCTCTCATTTAGTGGAAGGTAGATAAACGTCGACCGAAGGTCAACATTATCAAAGACATAGCGAAGATCTTCTCGAAGGGAAGTCAGGTGAAGGACTCATTCTATCAGCTCACCAATAACAAAGATTCGTTGTCCCATGACGTGGGTGACAAACGTATCGTCATGGTTCACTAGCTGACTTGTTTCCGACTTAACATATTTTTGTGTTGCATTGAAGTAAAAGATCCGAACCAAATTCTCATAATATTTCCTATTCAACTATAAATAATGTGTCCACCTATTTTCAAAGTTCGCAAGGTATGGGAAATTAATTGACTTTAAGTAATCAGAGTCAATTATACGTCCGAGCATTACCTTGCGTTTGGTGAAATTAGCGTTGAATATTTCAGCGTGCGATGAATGAGTGAAATTTTGTAAAAACAAACTCATGATTGAGGCTGAAGATGTTTACGCACGAGCAGAGCCACCTGAACCCCTGTTAAAAGTCACCTTTGTGCACTTAGGTCTACGACTCATTTCCAGAAATTATGAAATTTGGAGGCTTGGGGTGTTTTGTTCTAAAACGATTCGGTAGAATGTCAAAAAGGATGAGGGAAATGATTTAATGGAGAGAACTTCCCTCAAAACGCAAGGGAATCCAATAATTGGGGGGATTAAGATCTAAGGTTTTACCCTAAACCCTAAACTAAATTTTTGATGAAATTTGAAAGCAACACTTGGTTAATTTATGAGTTCGAGGATGAAAGTTGAGAAGGAAACCCTTTAAACAGTTTAAAATCGGACAAATTTACAATGAACTTAAGAGGTTTTGAAAGAGAAAGGTTTTGGAGGCCTCGGTTATGAGAGAGAGGAAGCGTCATGTACGCTTGTCAGTGAACAATCTATCAATAGATTTCAAATCTATCGATACATGCCAGTTCATCTTCCACTAGTGTACACATCTATAGATAGATTTTGTATGTGATTGTATGCATCGATAGATTATATTGATATATCAATAGAGGCTATCATGTGAAAGTCAAAGAACAATGTTTCACATCCAACTCGTGCAAAAGGATCAAAATTGAGTTTTTGATGAAGAGAAGGTCCTACAACATGATTATTGCATAATATTTTTATATTAGTCAGATCATAATTCCAAACTACCATTAGTATTTTTAATTTTAATAAGTTTAAGCAAGAATATATATTTATGAAAAGTCAAATTTTATATAAAAATTAAAAGTTTATTCAACTTATAGGTTTTTTATACATAAGGGTAATTTTGTCAATTAACATTACATTCCTAGTAAAATGCTTACGAACCAAACACTACAATGTAATCCTTTTAGTAATCACATTTCTTGTAATCATCATTTTCCCTTATTATACCAAACCCAGCAAAGTTATATTCTCAGCAATCACATTCTCAGCAATCAAATTCCTTGCAATATACCAAACGTAACCTAAGCATTGTGTTAGTTGTCCGTAGTCACCTAAACCATATGAAAGAAAATAAGATAAGGATGTGTTTCAAATGCAATCCATGTGCTGTCTAAAATCCCAAACAAAGTCTTCAAGCCACTCCTTTTTTCTCAAAAGCACTCCAGCCACGCCTTTACATTTTTAATCTTAAAAGAAATGTCCACCAATTAAAAATGTTGTATTGTCCTTGAAAGAGACACGCATCATTTTGATTTGAATCACAAGGGACGAGTGCATTGATGGTCTTGCCCACCTACAAACACCTTACATTATCCAAATTCAAAATTAAGTCATTTTAATGCATTACATTTACCCACAACCATCTAATTTGTCCACGTATTTTCGTTTGTTTCAATGCCTTATATTTCAATTTCATCAATCCAAGGAAAATAAGACACAACAAACAACTTAAACCCACATTACTTGGGTGGAGTTTTTGTTTAAATGACCACTGGTCTAGCTTTTCTTGCCTAGCAACTTTAATTTGCTCATTAATTAACTTGCTAGACAGAAGGCTATCATCGGTACTAGTAGTGTTGATGACGTAAGGCCAAGAAAAGAGGAGAAAAAAACACAAAGAAGAAGAAAAAGAAAGAGAAAAAAGAGAGGGTGAACCGATTAAAAGGAAGAGGAGAGTGTGAACATAAAAAAAAATCGGGGTTGACGATTGCAAAATTCGACCATCAACTATTATAACTAGTTCTTTTTTTAATTTTTTGTAAGAAAATTGAGAAAAAAGAAAGAAAAGATTTTTTTAAAAAGTAAATCAATTAAAAGGTAGACTAGGTAGAGAAAGAAGACAAAGAGTTCATATTTCATAAGTGAATACTTTCAAAGCTTAATCAACAAATATCCATAATTCAAAAAATTCATTTGATACTTTAACAATCCTAAGATATTAAAAGTTCATATTTAATTCCCTTTCAAAATCAGACAATGAAATTTAAACTCTTGTTGATGCATCTTAACGGTTAAACTCCCATAATAAGGCGCTACCAGCCAAATGTTCATATAACATATTCTCCACTTGTGCACTAGAAAAGTCGAAACTTCTATAGATTAATTGGACAAGTCAAACTCCTATTGGTTCAATCTAAATGGGTACATCAAATACAGGCTTCACTAATGTATAAAAGAGACCACAAATAATAAATCACTTTCTTATAACTTTCCTATAAGTGATCATAGTCCAAATAATTCATAGCATTTCATAATCTCATAGTTGGATCTCAATTTCGTACAAAAACACCATTTTTAATAAAATATATTATATCATGCAAGAAAACATTAAAGATATGATCTACTCCATAGGAGCTTCATATTATGTCATTAGACCAATTTAAATAATTAATTTAAATTAGAATAAATTTTTATTGATAAATGCTCAAAACATGCTAAAAAATTATAGACTGACGTATTAAGTATTTTGTCACGACCCGAAACCTCCCTCGGACCTATGACAACTGCCGCGACGTCCCAATTGACACTCATTACCCGGAATGCCAATCAGAACCCCGCAAGGCTTACATATCAGTTTCTTACCTTTTCTGTGAGAAATCGTTTTTAAACATTCCATTTTAAACAATTTCCAGTAGTTTTCGGCTCAAGTAAATCAAAAGACAAAAATATTTTAAAAGGATTTATAGACAAATATTACTATTCAAAATATTGATTAAAATATAAGATTTTTATATAAAACAATATCTATAGAAACACGTGTAAGAAATCTTTTGTAACGTGGAAGTAAAATAAATTGATACATACAATAATTTACAAAGGTATATGTACAATAATAAATACAATGACAAGTGGCCCATAAATACACCAAGTGTTAGTGATAGTAACCTACTGTTTGTGTGATAAAGGGGTCAACTGGAATCCTTGACAAAATCTGGTATCTACAAGCTACCACAGGCCTGAAATATTTGGAAAAGAGGTGGGTGAGATTTTGCAATCCCAATGAGTAAACAGACATTATCATAAATATCTAAAGGCAAGTAACATGGAGGCTAGTTTAAACAACAAATTACAAACAATTTCATAAGGTTTTCAATTTATTTCTTAAATCATAAAATATTTGTAATTTACCAAAGCAGTTGTTAAGGCTTCTAACTTTTATTAAAAACGGGGCTCAAGCCAAAACTAGTCCTCGGGGATACCTTGGCGGAGGCATCTAACCGAGTCCGCCAAGGTTGTTATGATATTTACATGTGAAACACATTTTTATTTTTAAAACAAGTCGTTCCTTGGCTTTGGTCGAGTTACACATTCACATGGGGGTTCGATGTGAAGTCAGCTCTAACACTACCCCGGGAGTTACCCTCCTCGCCTCTACAACCGGAGTAACTATATAATCGGGTTTACCGTGCCCTTCTAATAGGCAGTCCACGGAAACCCGTCACAGCAGTGACTAAACCCACCAACTTTAACAAAATTTTGATTGTATAACGTGACTTTTATTTATTTACCTAGCCTACATACTAAAAGACAGCTTACATAAATTCCTAATGCAATTATAAAATATAGCCACATATACTCATATATCATAAGCCATTCATAGGAAAATATATTTTTCAAGACAATTGGCAGGCTCCAATTACTCAATTTCATAATCAACACAATATATTTTTATTTGTCACATTTATTTCTAAAACATCAAAAATCCCATTTTAATCTCATTTTCATTTCATAAAATCCATGAAGAGCATTTAAAAATAAACTCTAGATAATTTACAATAATAATAGGTTTACTCACCGTTTGTACAAACTAAATGCTTTCTAGGTGCCCCGATCACTGTTCGTCGGGTACGACTTCCTTGCCTTTACCGGAAGGCTCTCCTCCTAAACACATTGCAAAATTTACCCAATTCACCACATTGATGTTAAATCACTATATAATTGACTTAAATCCTATACTAATGCATGGTATGAAATGCAATAGCCTAAAACGGCTTAAACGCGGTATTAACCTATTTTTGGCACTTTACCCGATAAATTGCTAACGCGCTCCATTTTAGCTCTAAATTGTCCCATTCTCTCTCCAACATTTCTAACCATTAAATATCAGCCAATAACCTTCTAAAAACAACAAAATCAGCTCACTCCCTTCCTTGGAAAATTCGGCCAAAAATGGGACATTAACTCGGTTAATTTTCTACTTTGTTTTTCTATCACGTTTAATCGTTTTTCATCATTTTCTCTTCATTTCCCTTAGAATAAAATCAATTCATCATCATTGTACAGCATTGAGCATCCAGCCAAGAGTGGGTATTGTGAAAATTTAATGATTTCTTGCCCAATTTAATTTCTAAACACATTTAACTAACTAAAACTATCAATTTAACTAAAAATCAAAACCTAAAAATTTCAATTTCTCTCCCCTAGAATTTCGTCCAGCCCTTGATATCACTTTTTGATCTCTCTCCTCAAGCATGCTAAATGGAAATAAAGGCATAGGAAAGGTAGAAATCAAGCTAAAGTCGAAAAATCTTACCATTAGACGCGTAAAAGGGCGAAAAACGCGATTTTCCCTTTGAATTTTCTAGTTTTCCTTTGTTTTTCTCTTTTCTTCCTTTCCTCTCTATTTTCTCTCTTGTTCTTTCCTTATGGCCGGCCAGCACCTAATATGGGGTTTAAATAGGCTGACTTTTCATTAAAATAATATTAAACCATTAAAAAAAATGCCATGTGTCATTTTCCCATTGGCCCATTTTTAAAATTTCATCCATTTGTTTCCAAATTTTCACCACACACTTGTCCCACATATCCATAGCTTAGATAAAATTCTCAGACTTATCCAAAGTCTTGGTGGAGTAATTTTTAAAATTTATACTTTTGCCCCCGTAAAAGTAAAAAATTACATTTTTACCCAAAAAATTGAAAAATTGCCCATAGACATATTTTTCATCCCTTATACTCATACCATTCCCCCATTTGTCAAATTTGATCTAAATTCTCTCAAAATCTCAAATTTTGTCCGCGGGTGGCAAAATTACGATTTTGCCCCTAAACATCAAAATTTCCAATTTTACCCCAAATGAACCCTCGAACTCCAAACAATCATTTTTAGTCATTCCTGGACTGTAAAATATTAAATTTCATCCTACGATTCCTATTTGAACTAGTTCGAGGTTAAATCAACTCAAGTGTACCATTAGGTACAATACCGAGTTTCGTCTATTCTTAGGACTTTCCTAGCGTAATAACATGCTACTCAGTGCATGTATGTCATGACATGTGTTTATAGGGTCGGGTTTTACATATTTTGTTCATTGAAGGTAAATTTTAAGGCTAGAATGAATTGATTTATTATCATATTGGTAGAATTCATGGACCACTTTAGTTAGCTAAAGTTAAAACTCAGTACATGGATTACATATAACCATATCTAAAAGAACCATAACTACAAAATTCAAAGTTCATAGGGTTCAAACAAGGTGCTAATCAAAGAATGACCATATAGATTTCAAGAATTAATCTAACTAAAACCAAACAGTGTTAAGAAACTACGAAAAAAGCTGGAATCAACAAAGCCTAAGGAAATTAACTATAATTAGATACCTATTGTATAAAACAAGGATTAAAAACACCTCAAACCTACATAATTCAATTTCAAAACTAGACTTTCAGAATCAGCTCAAAAACAGTAAAAATATTTCTAAAGCACCAAATTCAAGTTTTCTAGATTTCTCAATAGAAGAGAGAACATCTTTTTCTTCTTTTTCTCTTTAATTTAGGCAGTTGTGGGGTTATTTAAAGGGATTTGGATACTTATTTACACATTATGGAAGCTTTGGAAAGGGCACTTGACCATCATGTATCTAAAGTTTTCTTGATTTGCTATGTACTCCTAAGTTTCTTAATTTGTTATGTACTCTTAAACTTATAATAGTTACAAGATAGAGCTTTTAGACTTTTTGTTTTTTCCAATCTTAAAATTAATTAGTATAATTTTTATAAGAAAGAGATCACTAAGGACATTATACAAAACCTGTTAAAGGTCTACAAATCAGAATGTTTTGTTTCACCAACTTAGATCAAACTTACATAGAAATTAAAACATAAACCACAATATCATAAATAAAGTGATTCATAGAAGAACATGAAAGATATATCAGGCTATCTTAACTACAATGAAAGGATTTTTAAGCCTTTAAGCTTAATCAATTATAGCATATGCCAGGGTATTTAAGAAAAAATCTTGATCCATCAATGCTATGTTGTAAGTTCAAAACCAAAATAACTCAATAATTTTGCCATATTTTAAATAAAACAGTAATTTTGATCTTCTAAGCAAGAAACTCACATTAGATGATAACTTCTATTCTACATGGGCCTTGACACAAACAAAGCCAGAACAAAAAGAAAATGGTTGAGAAGTAATGGCCAAAATTTAGGGGAAATCAAAGAGAAAAACAAAAAGTGGAAGCAAAAGAAGAAAAGAGCAAGAGAAAGACCTAAAGCAGGGCTACAGTCACTTTGTCAATGTTGATAATGCTGGGCATAGAGGCTCATTTAGGGAATAGAACTTCCAATCCCATAAATCTAATGAAAAATTATATAGAAAAGATTATCAGTAATTTTTTTCCAAAATTATATATCTTTCTAAAGTTCAAATAACATGTTTTGAAGCCAAACACCATTACAACACAGTTCTCCTACAAATAGAAAACTATCAATTTCATCAGACCTTTTTCCATTAAATATAACCAATCTAAAGCAAAATAGTTAAAAATGCAAAAAAAAGTGATAAGCCGATGCTTGCTAATAAAAATAGATATATAGGCTAATACTAATATTATACTAATATTAATGCAAAGAAAGTGATAATCTGATGCTTGCTAATAAAAATAAATATATTGGCTAATTCTAATTTTATACCAATACTAATGCCAAGAAAGTAATAAGTTGTGCAACTACCATACTTGAAATGAAGTAGAATTCTTAAAATCCAAGTTTTATTTTGAATAGAAACAATAATTTGCTGATGGAAGCTAAATAAAACAAAACAGCAACTGAGCAACCTTGAATAAGATCTTAACCAAAATTACACATAATAAATATCAACAATCCAAATTGCTAAGTACCGACAAATCAATTTATAATAAGAGAAAAGATTTTATATTATGCACCCAAACTAAGAGAAACTTTATTAGCATATGAAATCTAAATAACAAAAGTAAAGCTTTTAAAGTGGTGATTCTCTCTAAAGTAAAAATATAGCTAAACAGTAGGTAAGAAATAATACCAAGTCTAACATATATACTATTGCATCCATGCCCAACCCTTTGGACGATTGGTAGCCCCTTCGAGAGTTACAAGTCCTTCCCTAAATGGATCGTATTCACTCCTCATGGAAAACATAATGTAATGCAACCATCAATCCCACTACTGCCAAACTAGCCTTGAAAGGTCTTTGAGTTCTTGACATTATCAAATACAATTCCAAACGGATTTCATCCGCTAATAATTTCAATTACTGCAAAGACAATCTATTATTAAGTGTACTTAAAGCATATGTATATATAAAGATTATAAGGCTCAAAACGCAAGCCTTGATAGTCAATTTGTTCAAGTGAATAAGATTTTCAACTACATCAGGTATAGGTGTAAGGACTTTTTGTTAAAAAAAATCATCAATATAAAGAACAAAACATATTTGCTTGAGACATAGTAGGTCCTTTGTAAATAAAATAAAATATCTAGAGCAAATCAAACAACAGAGATAAGAAATCTTAATGATTATGTTGAGAAAAGAGAGCAAATACAAGCCCAAGACAAATGGAACATGAGAAAGGGAAAAAAGTGTACAACCGAGACCCAAATCGAGAAAGAGCGATGGAATCCACCCTAATTAGAAGCAAGGAGGGAGCAATGGAACTACGGACTTAGTCATAACACAAAAATGGATTGTGCAAAAGTGATATGAAGAAAAAAAGACCTAGGTGACAGAAGTGAGAGAGAAAAGAAGAAAGACGGATAAGGATAAAAAAAAGCAATATACTAGGGAAGCTTCCAAACAATAATAGAAAGTAGCAAAAGTGCAAGTGAAAATGTCACATCCTATTTTCTGAGGGGTTCATAATTGGCACATGAACCTACATGAGTATAGCCCACTAGATCCAAATAAGCCTTAATCAATAATGCAAGGGCTAGTCATCCATCACATTCACATACATTTCCATTCACATATTAGAATTTATAAATAACTCATCAAGATCACATCATTTCAGAACTTCTCAACATAACGTGTGGTTTCTATCTCATTGCATATAAATATTCACAATGTTTATATCAACTGTGATCTAGAACGCATCCCCGTGTCTATATCACTATAGTTCATCCACCATAGTCTCAACATTTATATGCACCTATTTTGAGGCTCAACACAATATTCACAAACATAAACAAGTACAAGACGAAAAAAGAAACGAAAAAAAATATTTTTATTTTTTATTACTTTTTTTAAAAAAAGTTATTTTGACATGAGTTATTTTTGTTTTATCAAAAAGAAGGCTGCTAGGACAAAATTGTTCCTTCATGTGTTTGAAATTAGGGTGTACTCTTCATGACAAGTTCAGTACAGCTTTACTTATGGGATGGTTACTCTTGGTTTTTTACATGTTGAGTTTGGTTTCATTCAAAGCTAAAAGTTCCCAAATTGTTCCTCGCTATCATCTTACTTGGGCTAGCAAGGTAACTCGGTCCTCACCCATTACAAGCTTCAAACAAACTAGGTTCAATCTAAGTAGAGGTATTTCACTAGGACATGCGGAGGTTATCACCTCCCGAGAACGTAGCTACTTAACCTTCTCCTAACAAGAATAGAGCTCGGATAAAAGGCTTATGCATGGATGCAATGTGTTGTGTATGTGAAAGAGTGGACCAACCTTTAATCACTCATCTCATGTCCCTCTATCCTAAATGCCTCGTAATTATTAAATGCAATAAAATAACAACAATGAAACAATAAATGTACAAAATAATAATGCACAAAACAAATGTTCAAAATTAAAAGAAACACTAAATTATTTAAAGCTTAGGATAACCTATGATTAATTAATGGCTCGACTCTCAAAGCGTCCCCAATTGAGCTACTAATCTATCGCTACATGCGTATCTGGGAACCCATCCGTCTTGATGTGGAAACTTTAAGGAGTTGCCACCAATCTTTTTTTATAAGGTGTGATTGGCCACTTATTAAATTCGTTTTATTCGACAAGGTCTTAAATTGATTTTAGGTTCATCTAAAGAACAACAAACTAATCTATGTTTTTTTATTTCAGATTCGGGAGTACAATTATGCACAATGAAGGATTAGCAACCTCGTGACACTCGTTCTACGAACGGTACCATTTAATCATATGTTATCATATTTAAGCCTTAACTTTTAATTTTATTCTTTTGTTTCCTTAATAATTATTTTATTTCTTTTTTTTGTTTTATTCGCGACCTAAAGTCCATTATTTTGTTTTATGGGTGTGACATGCATATGATGTAATTATGAAATGAATGGCATAAATATTAATAATGTCAAATAAAAACCTTTTAATGAAAATATTTCCCAAATCCGTCCATTATACTAGAGGGACTCAGGAATACTCTCTTACTTAGGGAACTTTCTAAAGGAATTCACCTTCGCAAGCTCTCTCAAAAAGTCCCATCATCAGGGCCTTGGCTCGCGCTAAAAATATATCGAGATGTCATGACAATGATTTTAATGTTTATGGTGTGACAATGATGGTTTTGATATTTTGATTTTATTATTATTGTAAACTTTAACATTACTACCACCTTGAAGGTATTTTAAATATTTAGAGTATCTTACTATCTATTGACTTTGTGTTTTTTGTTCAGGGATCATGTTTTCTGTTCAGTTTTTGTTTTTCTTAACTGCGGTCATTGTATAAAACGCACCATTGAAAATTTTATTTTGTTTAGTGCTGTAATATTTTTTATGCTATTATTGCAAGAATTTTGTGGATTACTATATACTGTTCTGCAAATTATTTTTTATACTTATTTTTAGAGTTACTTATGTCATCTTTATTTGTATCTTTCGTCGCAATGAGTTGGCCAAATTTATTTACCACACTGGTCATGGTAATTACTAACCTTTTATGTGAATACACTTTTTGAGTTAGTTCATGTATCTTATTTTTTAATATTGAATTGATTTCCATTGTTGTTTTATATTTGTTTCTGTATGTTTATGTGAGTTATTCCTTTTTATAGGTTTGTGCTTTGTTTTGGTGCAAATATTAGGAAGTTCTAGTTGTTCTTTTTCATCTTTGCTATAATTTTTTGCAGAGTTTGTCTTTTGCAATTTTTGTCTATGATATTTTATTTGTAATGTTTTACTGCGAATTAATTTTTTATTTGGAAGTTTTGCTTCTAATGTTTATTTTGGTTTTATTTGTTTTGGTTCTTATTAATGATTAATGATTAATGATTATTTGTTTTATATGCTGAACGTTGTGTTATGTTTAATGATTATTATCAATTTCTTATATAATTTGTTGATATTAATATTTCATCTTTGACATTTGAGTTTGTTTGATTATTGTTTAGAGATATTTATAAATGAATATTTCAATTTCTCTCTTTATGTTTAACTAGCTATGAGATTAATATTTTGAATGGTTCCACAAAGTGATAAATTTTGATAAATTTCGTTTATTTTTTTAATATCTGTTTTCTGCCATGTTCTGTTACTCTTTTTGTTTATCTCTCCTGTTTTTGTTTTCTATAATGTTCAGTTTAGTTTTTTCGTTTTGTTTTTCATAAGAAAATAATGATAAATTATGATAAGTTTTGTTCATAAAATTTTAATAGCTGATTATTATGCAATCAAAGAGACATTCAAGCGATAAAACAAACTATACTATGCAGATGCCAAACTTTTTTTACTTAAAACGATTATGTTTCCCTCATTGAAGCTATATGTCAGCTTATTTGGTTTAGGGTTTTGTTGATAGTATTTGATTATCATAGCTAGATTGTGGATACTTGAATATTTTATTTGAAAAATAGTAACATTTATTAATACTATCTTAACATACGTGAAAACCATAACATTTTTGTTAATGTACATTATTAGTGATTTTTATTAAAATGTTGTTTTTTATTTGTTGGTTGAGTTTTTGTTATATAATTATTACCAAATGGCACTATTTACTTGTCCATTAAATACAACAATTGCCAATACTAACTTTAATTTACTCAAAAAATTACCTATGTTGTCCATACACATTGCACAAGTTACACTCTAATTATAGTTAAGATTACCAAGGTTTTGGTACCTCACCTTCCTCTTAAGGAGGTGGACACCCCTGCATAACGAGAATTTGAGTTTGACCTTTGGATCTTAGCGTTTCGCAATTACATTTAAAATGCATATCATGCATAGCAAATTTTGATTAGAAGAATAAATTAAAATGAAAAGCAATAATTGCATATTACTTAATTGGATAAGTATTTATGCTAATTTTTATTAAGGAAATTGTGAAGAATAACCTTCCTGATAAGACCATTTCAGAAAAAACCATAAAATTAAATTTAACTATTTTTAGCCAAAGTTAGCCATGAGATGACAAAAATGCCCTTAAAACTATTTCAAACAAATTAAATGCTCCTAATTTTTCTCTCCCGCCATTCGTTTGCTATACTCCCCGTTCTACTATGCTCTCTATTTTTCTCTCTCTACATCCAACTATCTCTAATTTTACCACCATCACCATCTCTCTCTATCTCTCGTTATCCTGTCAAATAGTCGTCGATTTACAAACTAAAAAGTATAACATAGAAGATAATAACATATTCTTGGATTTATTAGTTTACATTCACAAAACCATCTATCGTCGATCTACAGGCTAAAAAGCATGGCATGGTGAGTAACAATAGGTCCTTAGGTTTATTAGTGTTGAGGTTTTCAATGATTGAAGTCTAGTAGAACATACCTTAGCATGTAACAAAGTGATTCATGCCTTGGCATGTAACATCAATAGGAATAAGGAAGCTTCGGCGTATAACATTTAGTGTTGAAGCTTTGGTCTTGGCATGTAACATTTGGTATTGAAGCTTTGACATTGGCATGTAGCATCTTCTGTTTTAGTTTTGGTGCTTTGGCTTTGGCATGTAACATCTAGTGCTAAGCTTTGGTCTTGGCATGTAACATCTGGTGCTGAAGCTTTGGCCTTGGCTGTAACACATGCAACGAAGTTTTAATGTGTAACATTGTCAAACCCTGGTTTGTAAAATAATTATAATATCATTCACATGCTCGATAGAATGTTTGTATATTTAGGAAGTTCGAGAAATCGTTAAAAGACGATATTGCCCCTAATGGTATCATTAAGTCGATTAAGCCTCGAACTAGTTCAAATAGGAATTTTAAG